>NW_025896087.1:2345289-2479591 GCF_002878395.1 Capsicum annuum | reverse complement strand
GTTCAAATACTCTATTTTGGACTACTTCGCATGCCAGTACTTTTATAATGACCCCTCCCCCTTCCTTCCAGGTTCTGAGGCACAGTCTAGTGGTCCAGATAAGAAGTAGAGATTTCAAATCACAGACTGGAGTTTGCAGTGGTGAGCCTTCTATGATTCAGAAGGCCTGGTTATTTCATATTACTACTATTAGTTAGGTTTTGGTCTATTGGGGCCTTTGTCCCAGCTTTCAAAAAACTTTGATTAGTTCATGGTAGAGATTTTGCAGACTGAGTCAGGCATTATATTCAGATATATTTTGGATTTCAGTTTTCATTATTATGATCACATTTAGATTGACCATGTTTCCGTATTGGATTTCTCTTTCCACATTATCTTTTATCATATGAATTATGTGCATGATTACCAGATAGATAGATAGAGGGCGTCCTGGACCTTCACAGTTCAGGAATGCTCATCACGGCTAGGGCCCCGATTCAGGTCATGACAAACTTGGTATCAGAGCACAGTTCATGGTCCCAGGGTGTCTGCGAAATTGCAATGGATAGAGTCTTGTTTATGGGTGTGTAGTGTGCCACACTTATAAGTAGGAGGCTACTAGGAATTTGGGAATGTCTCTCTTTCTTCATGTTCTAGTTCATGCAATAGAGTTAGAATATTTCTCTTTCATACTCTAATTTGTGCTATGGTATCACCCATATGAAAGTAAAAAATCATCCCAAATTCTTTCCTTACTCTAATGTCCTCAGATACGTCTCATTATTGAGGTGATTCAAGTGCAGAAGTTTAGAATCTAAATGGTATGGTCCTTTCTGATTGAACCATATATGAGTTAAAATTTGTACAAGAACTTGAGAATAGTCCGTTAGAACTTCAATGTGTATTAATTCCGATGTAAAAATTGATCCTGATGGAATCGTGCTTTTTAGCTTGAGATATTAATTACATTTAATCCCCTTCAAATTTATGTTACAAATGTCTTGTTTAAGGGGGATGATGTGTAGTAGAATGTTGGAACTATATTTACACCCGAATAGTAGTATGCGTTAAAGTGTTGTTGTCATGACCTATAGGTAGTGAAATTAGACCAAGAAGTTGGTGATGTGAAGTCACAAAGTTAGAAGTCAGAGTGAGGGTGACTTTTGTGTAAATGAATATTTTAGTTGAATAACCGATGTTTGAGAATGATTTACCCTCTTATGGTGATAGACTAATGTGGTAACTAGTAGCATGTGTGGATGGTATGGTAGTCCGTTGAAGAAGGGTTTGACTTCGATTTTATTTATACAGAGTAAGATGTGTATTCTTAGTTAATTGGATGTTACGTATTAAATTTCTATCTCATGTAATCTTGTCCTCAAGGTGTTTTTGGAAAAAAAATAAAGCCTAGTGAAGCCGTGTGGGGCTATTTCGATTCACTAGCATAGTTGACTTATCATTCATCTCATTTTCTTATTCAAAATACAAAATCAAAGTCTAGTGAAGCCGTGTGAGTCCTATTTCGATTCACTAGCAACTTGTTGTTCTTGTGTTTATTTAATATATGTACAGCTGAATCTGTTTGCATGAGATTGAGTTGATAAAGAGGTGATTTGTCCTTGTGTGTTAGTTTAGTAGAAGGTAGAGAAGGAGCTGTTAGTTAGGGCGATTTGTCAGTTACTTGAAGCGTGAAAATGACTATATTAGCTATTAAGTTGTAAGTATAGACTCATGGTTGTTTGTGGAATTTGATGGTAGTCTAAAAGTATTCTTGGGTTAGTAAGCGTGAAGTGAGAAGCCATATAAGTAGATAAAATTGTATGGGGTTAAAGTATAAGATTAATGTCGATCATGTCTATTATGTCACTTTACCCCTTGACCTTCTTTTCCTTGGTAGTTATAAACTAGTACTACTTGTGAGAAGGAATGTAGTAAATTTTTGAGGTATAGTAGTAATTTCATAAAGGTATTTTGGTCGTGGATAGTAGCTAGATAAAATGAGGTATTTGGGGATTGAATGTTTTAATTTGATGGACTAGTAAATTATGTTGTATTCTTCATGGGTGGTATTTACTGAATAAACCAAGTATGAGCTGATGCCTAAAAACATGTATTTAACTTAAACGTTCCTAAGTCAACAAGGTACACAAATGCAAGATATACAATTATCAACTACAAGCTGAAAATCTGAAAATCCTGCACGTGCATGCTGAAATTTCTGCGCATGCATGCCACCTTTGTGGACCTTTTAAAGCTGGAAAATCTGCACTTTCATACCAGCCCATGTGAAATTCTTAAAGTCTAATAAATGTGCTGCCAGCTTATTTTTACCATCTAGAAGATGCTGGAACATTGGCAGCAATGCGGGGCATTTATCGAAGCCCTGCCAAGCTCGAAAACGTGCCCGAATAGTCCGAAACATTCTCAAAACGTTACGTGTTTAATGGGTTGTGACGTTGAACGTCACAATGTGGTTGTAAAAATAGTGACTCAAGTTTAATGATGTATGTTTTGTAAGAATTATGTATAACGTTGGGTTATAAATCATGTTTAGCACTAGACATTAAGTTTGAACAATTGATGTCCATGAAGGTGGATTTGATGATTTCTTGGTTAATGATACTAGTTTTATGGAAGTAATCTAATAGGCTTGAATGGTATATGCAAGAGCCTAAGTTTATTTAATTCGTAGTGATGTATGATGTTGCATATATAATGTAGAAGTATGCCCAAGGTGATCTGAGGTTGCGGTATTTTCTAAGACTATTACACGTTTTGTGTGACGAGTGGTACCGTTGAGTTACTAGGTGGAGAAATACTAGTTAGATGGTATATGGTGTTCTAAATAGCCAAGTTAAGGAGTTTTGATTGATAGTATTGAGCCTTTTTATATGATCTTGATTCTCATAGTAGAGAGATGTAAGTTTGGAGTCACGATATTGATAGGCTAAGTCAGAAGTAGTATGATTCATCGAAGGCTTGGTGATATCCATGTTGAGTGCTAGATTCTAAGTTTGAGTTTTTGAAGGTTGGACTAATAGAAATAAGAGTTAATGCACTAGAGGGTGTGCACTTCGACTATGGGGATACTCATGAAGACCGGAACTTAGTAAGTGTACAAGTATTATATGATGACTACTGGGTCTATAGAATGATAAAGTGTATCTCAGAAGGTAGTATTAACAGTGGGTTTTCCACTTTCAGGTGTAGTCATTCGAGTTAAGTGCCATGCGTGTATCGTAGTTTTCAAAACCCCAGTGTGCAGTGAGTGTACTTCATTTTTGAGTCTAGTAAGGGATCGCCCAAACTTACTATGATGGCTTAAGGCTAAGTGGGAGATGATAGAGCGAATAACCAAGTCAGGCTTTCAGATTCTAGTCATGATGTCATGATGATATAGAACGTTAAAAAGTCAGGGTGAGACTTAACCCATTCTTATATCAGTTTTTTTTCAGTTAACCCAATATCTACTCATGCCTTATGTTTCAGTCCAATGATAAAAATTCATGTTGATGCTTATGATAGAGAATCATGTACTCTTCAAGTTTAAAAATGAGAAGTTTCAGTTCATTCAGTAGTCGGAATCCCATTCCATAAGTTATGAACACAAAATTGAGGTCATGTAGCTCATGACTCACGTACTCACACTTTGTAGTATGCTTTTTTTAGATAAGACCATAAGTGTGAAGTAAGATTTGGGGACAAGTTTTTGATATATGTGATTTTTAGTGGAAATTTGTGTGTGTATGTTCTTGGGGTAGCGTGTGGGAGTTATATTAATATTGGTTTAGAGAATATGTGAAGTGATTTTTCATGGGTGTTTGCCTTGAAGTTCATATGAGGTTATAAAGATAGGCTTGAATGACAAGTTGGGATTTTAGTGAAGGGACGCAATATGCGCTAGTGAATCTATAGTAAGAGTTCAGAGTTAGTCATTAATGTGGGAAGGCATGATATGTTTAGGGTGTGAACTTTAAAAAGATATGGAAGATTGAATCATATTGTTTAGACTAGTATCATGGTATGACATGTTGTATTTTTGTGACTTAGAGTTAGGCTTGATCGCAGTTAAAGGATTTAAACTACTACAGACATTGTAGAAAGAGCTATCAATGCCCATATGAGAATTATAAGTTGAATGGAATGAATATGGTATTTAAGGGAAATAGTATAGTTGAGGGAGTATTAAAGAAGTGTGCTAAGCATGAAAAACAAGAAGTTGCATTGTCCAAGATTTTTTGCTCCATAATGCTACTAGAATTTTGTTAGACAGAGAGTTGAAGATATGCTCCCGTTGAATATAAGTTTTTGGTGTAATTCATTTTAGCAGTCAGGCAGACAAGTTATGGTGGTTTTCCACCTTTTCTCCCAATCCTGCTATCTGAAGTCTCATGGGTATGATCATTCCAAGAGATAATATATTTCATTCTAAGTTGCAAATTACGTTTAGTCATAGCATCATGTTTTAGATTCGGCTATTTAGTCGTGACTCAGTTCATAAGTGTTCAGTGCATAATCTAAAATGCTTCCAAGTATTTTAGGCCAGTTAGTATAATACCCTGGTACGATCTAAGTCTTGATGCCTCATGATTTGTAATTGCTTA
Organism: Capsicum annuum; assembly: GCF_002878395.1. NCBI lineage: Eukaryota > Viridiplantae > Streptophyta > Magnoliopsida > Solanales > Solanaceae > Capsicum > Capsicum annuum. Next base: position 2,475,008 of record NW_025896087.1, on the reverse strand, counting down.
AGTTATCACTTCTCAATTCAATATGTATGATTGGATCATGAACACTTCAAGGGAATCCTAAACTTTTAGCATGAATCAGCGTCTTGTAGCAAGTACGGGCAAGTCATCTCAGAATTCAGTTTCGTGATAGAAGTTTAAATGTTTCAGATCAGTTATATACTTTCTTAGAAGACACATCATGTCAGCGTCATTCTATACCTTTGAGCTTCAACATTTCCAATCCATCATTCAAAGACGAATGATCCCAAGGGGGAGATAGTGTAACACCCCATAAAAGTCGTGCATGGATTAGCCTTTAATAGAGTGCTCTTAGACTTAAAAACTTGAAAATTTTTCCAAGTGTAACTTAGAGTCATTTTAGCTGGCAATCTTCGGGATAACACTTTTCAACCTTTTCGACCTCCGTTTTTAGATTTTCAAGTTCCATTACAATCGGAAAAGCTCATAGTACATCTCGGATAAGTTTTGGAATTTTTTGGAACGCATAAGGCTGCGTTTGAATTTCAAAATAGTAGCAAAACGCATAGCCTGTTGCCCAATTTTCAGCATTTCAGGGTCAACTTAAAACGATCATAACTCTATGAATATAATGAACTGGGAGAGCTTATACCTATCAATTTAAATCTATTTGAGTCTTATTTCAAATAAAGCTGGTTTTATCTAAATCCAACATTTGAGTAAGGAGTTATACTCATTTTACTTTAGCCTATCAGCTTGTCAACTGAGGGACAGTTTCGACTTTGTTTGTTTTCTTAGGGGCATTTTAGTCAGTTTACCTCACCCAAATTTTGTCACACCAGATTTAGCCCCCAATTTATCAACATATAATCCTTTTCTCAAATTTTCTCTCAAGAACACCCATAGGATTTCAAACAAAAATCCCAAATAACTCAAGATTCAATCATGGGTTTTGGAAGATAATTGGAGATTTGGAATCTCCACATCGTAGGCTTCAAGGATCATCCCTCAATTTCTTAAATAGAGGTATGCGGAGTTTTTCTAAATTCTCATGGGCATAAAAAAATCATGTTTTAGAATGGGGTTTTTAAGTTATGAACATATTCATGTTTTTAGAAGCTTTAATGACATTGTTTTGGTCTTTTGGTCCTCCCCAAAGTGATTTGAAAGTTTATATGTATACGTATGTATGTGTTTCAGTCTTGAGAGCATGAATTATAATGAATCCCTCTAGTGTTATGAGCTTTCCCATTTTTATATGATACGAATTGTTTTGAATGCATTTTGAAAAGAATGATATGATTTTTTGAACACGCAAGAGAGGGTTGTGAATGTTGAATATGCATATAATGGAAGAGTGCATGGATTTGTCAAAAGCACATGACCACCATATGTTTGATAAGAGTTTTACATGGTTTTGACTTGAGTTTCGGAACATAAAATCTCTTCTGCAAATTACATGTTTGGGTGGTTTGAAAACTATATTTTTATGAAAGATCATGCATATGACATTATGGCTCAGAAATAGGACGTGCAAGTCTTGGTGTGACGATACTAGCTCAGATTTTGCCATGATAATTTAGAACAAATTTAAATGCATGTTTGAAATCAGAATTTTTAGATGTTGAAACTAGAAACATGCATGTTTCAGAACAGGATAAAAATTGGGCATAAAGAGATCTTAGGTGGTTCCCCAAAGAAGGCATGAGTTCAGACAACTCGTTGTCCAAAATTGTGATTTACCGATCTGGATTTATATATTACGCTGGCCTAGAGCCCTGTGGCGTATCAGATTTAGGAACTCCAACCCTTGCGGCACACTCGGGTTGGAGGCTTCCCCACCGAGTCAATGGCGGATTCCACACCGCCCATGGAATATTAGATTTGTAGGGGATACCACCTAACTCAGAAGTAATACATAGATCAGAATTTGAAGTTTACACACAGGTTACATGTTTTCAGAAAATGCCCATGTGTTTTCAGAAACTACTTTATGCATGATGTTTAATGAAAACTTTTCTCTCATATTATGTATATATATATATGTTCAAATACTCTATTTTGCACTGCTTTGCATGCTAGTACTTTTGTGCTGACCCCTCCCCCTCTATTTAGGTTCTGAGGCACAGTCTAGGGGTCCAGATACGCAGTAGAGATTTCGGATCATAGACCAGAGTTTACAATGGTGAGCCGTCTATGATTCAGAAGGCCTGGTTATTTCATATTACCACTATTAGTTAGGTTTTGGTCTACTGGGGGCTTTGTCCCAGCTTTCATACAACTTTGATTAGTTCATGGTAGAGATTTCGCAGACTGAGTCAGACATTATTATTCAGATATATTTTGGATTTCAGTTTTTAGTATTATGACCACATTAAGATTGACCATGTTTTCGTACTAGATTTATCTTTCCATATTATCTTTTATCATATGAATTATGTGCATGATTACCAGATAGATAGACAGAGGGCGTCCCGGGCCTTCACGATTCAGGAATGCTCGTCATGGCCAGGGCGTCAGTTTGGGTCATGAAAAACTTGGTATTAGAGCACGGTTCATGGTCCGAGGGTGTCTGCGAAATCACGTCGGGTAGAGTCTTATTTCTGGGTGTGTAGCGTATCACATTTATAAGCAGAAGGCTATTAGGCATTTGGGAATGTCTCTCCTTCTTCATGTTCTAGTTCATGCAGTAGAGTCAAAATGTTCCTCTTTCATACTCTAATTCATGCTATGATGTCGCCCACATGAAAGTAAAAAGTCATCCCAAATTCTTTCCTTACTCTATGTCCTCAGATACGTCTCATTATTGAGGTGATTCAAGTGCAGAAGTTTAGAATCTAAATGATATGGTCCTTTCTGATTGATTCATATAAGAGTTAAAATTTGTACAAGGACTTGAGAAGAGTCCATTAGTACTTCAATGTTTATTGACTCCGATGTAAACATTGATCCTAATGGAATCGGGCTTTTCAGCTTGAGGTATTAATTGCATTTAGTCCCCTTCAAATTTATGTTACAAATATCTTGCTTAAGGGGAGATGATGTGTAGTAGAATGTTGGAACTGTATTTACACCCGAATAGTAGTATGCGTTAAAGTGTTGTTGTCATGACCTATTGGTAGTGAAATTAGACCAAGAAGTTGGTGATGTGAAGTCATAAAGTAAGAAGTTAGAGTGAGGGTGAATTTTGTGTAAATGAATATTTTAGTTGAATAACCGATGATCGAGAATGATTTACCCCCTTATGGTGATAGACTAATGTGGTAACTAGTATCATGTTCGGATGGTATGGTAGTCCGTGGAGGAAGGGTTTGACTCCAATTTTATTTATACAGAGTAAGATATGTATTCTTAGTTCATTGGATATTGCGTATTAAATTTCTATCTCATGTAATCTTGTCTTAAAGGTGTTTTTGGAAAAAAAATAAAGCCTAGTGAAGCCGTGTGGGGCTCTTTCGATTCACTAGCATAGTTGACTTGTCATTCATCTCATTTTCTTGTTATACAAAATCAAAGTCTAGTGAAGCCGTGTGAGTCCTATTTCGATTCAATAGCCACTTGTTGTGCTTGTGTTGATTTAATATATGTACAGCTGAATTTGTTTGCATGAGATTGAGTTGATAAAGAGGTGATTTGTCCTTGTGTGTTAGTTTAGTAGAAGGTAGAGAAGGAGTTGTTAGTTAGGGTGATTTGTCGGTTGCTTGAAGTGTGAAAATGGCTATATTAGCCAGTAAGTTGTAAGTATAGGCTCATGGTTGTTTGTGGAATTTGAAGGTAGTCTAAATGTAAGCTTGGGTAAGTAAGCGTGATATGAGAAGCCGTATAAGTACATAAGATTGTATGGGGTTATAGTATAAGATTAATGTCGATCATGTCTATTATGTGACTTTACCCCTTGACCTTCTTTTCCTTGGTAGTTATAAACTAGTACTACTTGTGAGAAGGTACGTAGTAGATTTTTTAGGTATAGTAGTAATTTCATAAAGGTGTTTTGGTCGTGGATAGTACCTAGATAAAATGAGGTATTTGGGGGTTAGAATGTTCCAATTTGATGGACTAGTAAATTATGTTGTATTCTTCATGGGTGGTATTTACTGAATAAAACAAGTATGAGCTGATGCCTATGATGCCTTACAACATGTATTTATAGTACCTACAAGTTCCTAAGTCAACAAGCAAGAATGCAAGCTATACAATTATCAACTACAAGCTGAAAATCTGAAAATCCTGCACATGCATGCTGAAATTTCTGCACATGAATGCCAACCTTTGTAGACCTTTTAAAGCTGGAAAATCTGCACTTTCATACCAGCCCGTGTGAACTTCTTAAAGTCTAATAAATGTGCTGCCAGCCTATTTTGACCATCTAGAAGGTGCTGGAATGTTGGCAGCAATGTGGGACATTTATCGAAGCCCTGTCAAGCTCAAAAACGTTCCCGAATAGACTGAAACATGCCCAATACGTTAGGTGTTTAATGGGTTGTGACGTTGAACGTCACAATGTGGTTGTAAAAATAGTGACTTAATATTAATTATGTATGTTTTGTAAGAATTATGTATAAGGTTAGGTTGTAAATCATGTTTAGCACTAGACATTAAGTTGGAACAATTGATGTCCATGAAGGTGGATGTGATGATTTCTTGGTTAATGATACTAGTTTTATGGAAGTAATCTAATAGTCTTGAATGGTATATGCAAGAGCCTAAGTTTATTTGATTCGTAGTGAAATATGATGTTGCATATATAATGTAGAAGTATGCCCAAGGTGATCTGAGGTTGAGGTATTTTCTAAGACTATTACACATTTTGTGTGACTAGTGGTACCGTTGAGTTGCTAGGTGGAGAAAGACTAGTTAGATGGTATATGGTGTTCTAAATAGCCAAGTTAAGGAGTTTTGATTGATAGTGTTTAGCCTTTTTATATGATCTTGATTCTCATAGTAGAGAGATGTAAGTTTGGAGTCGCGATATTGATAGGCTATGTCGGAAGTAGTATGACTCATTAAAGGCTTGGTGATATCCATGTTAAGTGCTAGATTTTAAGTTTGAGTTTTTGAAGGTTGGACTAATAGAAATAAGAGTTAAAGCACTAGAGGGTGTACAATCCTACTATGGGGATAGTCATGAAGACCCGAAGTTAGTAAGTATGCAAGTATTATATGATGACTACTAGTTGTATAGAATGATAAATTGTATCTCAGAAGGTAGTATTAACAGTTGGTTTTCCACTTTCAGGTGTAGTCATTCGGGTTATGTGCCATGCGTGTATAGTAGTTTTCCAGACCCCAGAGTGCAGTGAGTGTACTTCAGTTTAGAGTTTAGTATGGGATCTCTCAAACTTAATATGATGGCTTGAAGCTAAGGGGGAGATGATAGAGCGAATAACCAAGTCAGGATTTCAGATTCTAGTCATGATGATATAGAACGTCAGAAAGTGAGGGTGAGACTCAACCCATTCTTATCTTAGTATTTTTTTTTCAGTTATCCCAATATCTACTCATGCCTTACGTTTTAGTCCATTGATAAAAATTCATGTTCATGCTTATGATAGAGAATCATGTACTCTTCAAGTTCCAAAATGAGAAGTTCAGTTCATTCAGTAGTCGAAATCCCATTCCACAAGTTATGAACTCCAAATTGAGGTCATATAGCTCATAACTCATGTACTTATGCTTTATAGTATGCTTGTTTTAGATAAGACCATAAGTGTGAAGTAAGATCTGGGGCCAAGTTTTTGATATATGTGATTTTTAGTGGAAATTTGTGTGTGTATGTTCTTGGGGTAGCGCGTGGGAGTTATATTAATAGTGGTTTAGAGAATATGTGAAGTGTTTTTTCATGGGTGTTTGCCTTGAAGTTCATATAGGCTTGAATTACAAGTTGGTATTTTAGTGAAGGGACGCAATATGCGCTAGTGAATCTATAGTAAGAGTTCAGAGTTAGTCATTAATGTGGGAAGACATGATATGCTTAGGGTGTGAACTTTAAAAAGATATGGAAGATTGAATCATATTGTTTAGACTAGTATCATGGTATGACATGTTGTATTTTTGTGACTTGGTGTTAGGCTTGAACACAGTTAAAGGATTTAAACTACTATAGACATTGTAGAAAGAGCTATCAATGCCCATATGAGAATTATAAGTTGAATGGAATGAATATGGTATTTAAGGGAAATAGTATAGTTAAGGGAGTATTAAAGAAGTGTGCTAAGCTTGAAAAACAAAGAAGTTGCGTTGTACAAGATTTTTTGCTCCATAATGCTACTAGAATTTCGTTAGATATAGTTTTGAAGATATACTCCCGTTGAATATAAGTTTTCGGTGTAATTCATTTTAGCAGTCAGGCAGATAAGTTATGGTGGTTTTCCACCTTTTCTCCCAATCCTGTTATTTGAAGTCTCATGGGTATGATCATTCCAAGAGATAATATATTTCATTCTAAGTTGCGAATTAAGTTCAGTCATAGCATCATGTTTTAGATTTGGCTATTTAGTCGTGACTCAGTTCATAATTGTTCAGTGCATAATCTAAAATGCTTCCAAGTATTTTAGGCCAGTTAGTATAATACCCTGGTACGATCTAAGTCTTGATGCCTCATGATTCGTAATTGCATAACTTATCACTTCTTAATTCAATATGTATGATTGGATCATGAACACTTCAAGGGAATTCTAAACTCTTAGCATGAATTAGCGTCTTGAAGCAAGTAAGGGCAAGTCAACTCAGAATTCAATTTCATGATAGAAGTTTAAATGTTTCAGATCAGTTATATACTTTCTTAGAAGACACATCATGTCAGCGTCATTCTATACCTTTGAGCTTCAACATTTCCAATCCATAATTCGGAGACAAATGATCCCAAGGGGGAGATAATGTAACACCTCGTAAAAGTCGTGCATGGATTATCCTTTAATAGAGTGCTCGTAGACTTAAAAGCTTGAAATTTTTCTACGTGTAACTTAGAGTCATTTTAGCTGGCAATCTTTGGGATACAACTTTTCAACCTTTCCAACCTCCATTTTTAGATTTTCAAGTTGAGTTATGATCAGACAAGCTCATAGTACATCTCGAATAAGTTTTGGAATTTTTCGGAACGCATAAGGATGCGTTTGGATTTCAAAACAGTAGCAAAACGCATAGCTTGTTTCCCAATTTTCAGCATTTTAGGGTTAAATTAAAACAATCATAAATCTCTGAATATAATAAACTGGGAGAGGTTATACCTATCAAATTAAATCTATTTGAGTCTTCTTTCAAATACAACTAGTTTCATCCAAATCCAACATTTGAGTAAGGAGTTATACCCGTTTTACTTCAGCCTGTCTGCTTGTCAAATGAGGGACAGTTTCGACTTTGTTTGTTTTCTTAGGGGCATTTTAGTCATTTTACATCACCCAAATTTCATCTATAATACCAGATTTAGCCCTAATTCATCAAAATATAATCCTTTTCTCAAATTTTCTCTCAAGAACACCCCTTAAGATTTCAAACAAAAATCCCAAATAACTCAAGATTCAACCGTGGGTTTCGGAAGATAATTGGAGATTTGGAATCCCCACATCGTAGGCTTCAAGGATCATCCCTCAATTACTTATACAGAGGTATGCGGGGTTTTCCTAAATTCTCATGGGAATAGAAAAATTATGTTTTAGAATGGGGTTTTTAAATTATGAACATATTCATGTTTTTAGAAGCTTTAATGACATTGTTTGGGTCGTTTGGCCCTCCCCAAAGTGATTTGAAAGTTTATATGTATATGTATGTATGTGTTTCAGTCTTAAGAGCATGAATTATAATGAATCCCTCTTGTGTTGTGAGCTTTCCCATTTTCATATGATATGAATTGTTTTGAATGCATTTTGAAAACAATGATATGATTTTTTGAACATGCAAGAGAGGGTTGTGAATGCTGAATATGCATATAATGAAAGAGTGCATGGATTTGCCAAAAGCACATGACCACCATATGTTTGATGAAATTTTTGAATGGTTTTGACTTGAGTTTCGGAACATGAAATCTCTTCTGTAAATTACATGTTTGGGTGGTCTGAAAACTATATTTTTTATGAAAGATCATGCTTATAACGTTATGGATCAGAAATTGGACTTGCAAGTCTTGGTGTGACGACACCAACTTAGATTTTGCCATGATAATTTAGAACAGATTTAAATGCATGTTTGAAATCAAACTTTTTAGATGTTGAAACTAAAAACATGCCTGTTTTAGAACAGGATAAAAATTAGGCATAAAGAGAGCTTAGGTGGTTCCCTGAAGAAGGCATGAGTTCAGACAACTCGTTGCCCAAAACTGTGATTTGTCAATTCGAGTTTATATATTATGCTGGACTAGAGCCCTGTGGCATATCAGATTCAGGAACTCCAACCCTTGCAGCACACTCGGGTTGGAGGCTTCCCCGTCGAGTTAATGGCAGATTCTATACCGCCCGTGGAACATCAGATTTGTAGGGGATGCCACCTAACTCAGAAGTAATACACAGATCAGAATTTGAAGTTTACACACAGGTTACATGTTTTCGGAAAGTGCCCATGTGTTTTCAGAAACTACTTTATGCATGATGTTTAATGAAAACTTTGCTCTAATATTATATATATATATATATATGTTGAAATAGTCTATATTGGACTGCTTCGCATGCCAGTACTTTTGTCTTGACCCCTCTCCCCTCCTTCCAGGTTTTGAGGTACAATTTAGGGGTTCAGATATGCAGAAGAGATTTCAGATCACAAATCGGAGTTTGCAGTGGTGAGCCTTCTATGACTCAGAAAGCCTAGTTATTTTATATTACTACTATTAGTTAGGTTTTGGTTTACTGGGGGCTTTGTCCCATCTTTCAGACAACTTTGATTAGCTCATGGTAGAGATTTCGTAGACTGAGTCAGACATTATTATTCAGATATATTTTGGATTTCAGTTTTCAGTATTATGATTACATTCAGATTGGCCTTGTTTCCATATTAGATTTCTCTTTCCACATTATCTTTTATCATATGAATTATGTGTATGATTACCAGATAGATAGACAGAGGGCGTTTCGCGCCTTCACGGTTAGGGAATGCTCATCACGCCCAGGGCCCCGGTTCGGGTCGTGACAAATTATGACTTAAGATTCAAGTACTGCCAGTATAAAGAAAAAAATTGATGAACTTGTTTCATAGGATTAATATTTACTGTTCAAGATTTAGTTTTAATGTATTGTTCTTATTGGGCTGTAATTTGTTGCTTTCCTATATTGATTGTTTAGGAACAATACTTTGCTGTGTAAACTTCAAGTTGGGATAGTTCGAAGTGGGTTCAACGGTGAAGGTTGATTGTTTATTTATAGAAATTAGAGTTTATAATTCCTAGTTATTGAGGTATAAGAATTAAAGTTTATAATTTCTAGTTGTTGAGCTATAGGAATTAGAGTTGATAATTCCTAGGTTACAACAGTTTTATAATCAGTTGTTTTTGAGGCTCAGAGTTATTGTCACGACCCGAACCAGGGCCCTAGCCGTGATGGATATCCCGAACCATGAAGGCCCGAGAGCCCCTCTAACTTGTAATCATATACACCATTCATATATAAATAGGAAATGCAGAAATAAAATCTGTTATGGAAACATGGTCATAATCTAAATTTTGTTTAATAATGAGGAATAAAATCCAATATCAACTAAACACCGTCTGAAATCATCAGCGAAATCACTACTACATGATCAAATAAAAACTATCTGAAAATTGGGACAAGGACCTCAGTAGACCAAAACTATAATAAATAATAATTTTCTGAAAGAAAATAGGCCTTCTGAAATATTGAAGGCTCACCAACTGGTACTCTTTACTCCTGTCTGATGAAATCTACTGCTTATCAGGACCCCTAGACTGTGCCTCAGAACCTGGAGGGAGGGGGATCAATACAAATGTACTGGTACGCTGAACAATCCAAAATAAAGATTTTATATAAATAAAATAGTTGAGAGCTATTCATAAACATCATGACAGATATAATTTTCAAAACACATGGTCATTCTTGAAAAAAACATAAAAAACCTTTTTGTTAAAAGTAGTTTCTTATCTTTGTATTACTTCTGAGTTAGGTGGCACTCCCCTAAAAGTCTGATATTCCACGGAATATATGGAATCCTCTATTGACTCGGCGGGGAAGCCCCCAACCCAAGTGTTCCGAAAGGGTTGGAGTGTCTGACTCTGATACGCCACAGGGCACTAGGCTAGCGTATAATAATATACCCGGATTGGAAAATAATGATTTTGGGTAATGAGTTATCTGAAATCATGCCTTCTTCAGGGAACCACCTAAGCTCTCTTTATGCTCAATTTTATCCTGTTCTGAATCATGCATTATTCTAGCTTCGATATTTGAAAAATTTGAATTCAAACATATATTTTATTCTGTTCTGAATTACCATGACATTATGTGAATTGGTGTCATCACACCAAAATTTGCAAGTCCTATTTCTTAGCCATAATTCATCATGCATGATTTTTTCATTAAAACATAGTTCAGACCACCCATCATGCAATTTAACAAAGAGAATTCATGTTCCAAAAACATAAGTCAAAACTATGCAGAATTTCCAGCCTTTCAATAAACAAGTGGTGGTCAATTAATCTTTAACAAACCATGCAACCCTTCTCATTATATGATTATGTTCAACATTCATCAATATAAACAACCCTCTCTCTTTTGAAATCAAAATTATAATCCAAATATAACATTATTTAAAACATTTCATAACATGCTATTCAAGATGCATTCAAACGATTTTATAGTCTATCATAAGTAAATGAAAATCATCACAAGAGAGGGATTTTCCATGAATCATACTCTCAATTTAATCATCAACCTTAAAACACATGCTTAAAATATATATATAATTTCAAATCAATTTGGGGGAGAGCCTAAAGGCAAAAACAATATCATCAATGCTTCTAAAGCATGAATATATTCATAAATCTGAAAAATCCTTTCTTAAAATCAAGATTTCTATACGCATGAGATTTTAGGAAAACCTCGCGTACCTTAAATTAGAAGCTTTCGAATGAACTCTAGATTTTGGGATGCTATACGTACGATTGATGGTTTCCTCTTGTAGCCCTCGCAATGAGGATTCCGAATCTTGAAGAATTAAGAAAAACCCACGGTTAAATCTCGAGATATTTGGGTTTTTAGTTTGAAACTCTAGGGTGAGTTCTTGATGAATTTGAGAGAAAAGAATCATATTTTGATGTTTTGGGAGTTTATTCCCGTGTTATAGCTGGATAGGGGATGGAAGATAACCATTTTCCCCTTAAAAACGGGGAAACAAAACCTGAAATTTTGGTGCGTACGATAGGGCGTGCGTCACACGCTTATAGTATGATGCTACTGTCTTAGTCACTAAAATGGCTATAATGTTTTGCTCAGGTATCAGATCTAGGAGAAATTGGTATCGTTGGAAAGCTAATTTGAAGAGCTTTCATTTGATATATAGTAGGCCTTATAATTCATTATATACAAAGAGTTATGGTAGATTGCAGTTGACCCAAGTTTCGATGCTAGCTCAAACTCAAATGGTAGGAAAGCTTTCAACTCGTCCTTGAGTTAGGGGACCTCTATGATCTCAATTTATGCTTAAATAGGCTCACACACTACATAATTTATTAACATGCCAAATTTGCTTAGGATTTATGGCTTTTGGATCACCTATGCATAGAAACGACGATTTTTTATTGTAGCCCAAAATACAGGGTGTTACATTATCCCCCCCCTTAGGATTATTCGTCCTCGAATGATAGGCAGGAATGTTGAAGTCTTAAAGGTATGGAATAATGTGGACATGATAGGTCTTCTAAGAAAGAATATACTGATCTGAAACATTTAAATTTCCATCATGAAACTGAATTTTGAACTGACGTGCCCTTACTTACTTTAAGGAGCAAATTCATGTTGAGAATTTAGGATTCCCTTGTAGTGTTCATGATCCAATCATACGTATCGAATTGAGAAGTGATAACCTATGTAAGTACGAATCTTGAGACGACAAGATTTAGATCGTACAAAGGTATTACACTGTCTGAGCTAAAATGCCTAGAGAGATTTGAGACTATGCGCTGAACTCTTATGAACTGAGTCATGACTAAATAGCTGAATCTGAAACATGATGTTCGAACTGAAATGAATTCACAATTTACATGGATGGAATAGATTATCTCTTGGGATGGTCATACACATGGGACTTTGGATAGTAGGACTGAGTGTAAAGGTGGAAAACCACAGTAACTTGTCTGCCTGACTGTTAAACTGAACTGCTGGTTATACTGGCTGAATTATACTGGAAACTTATACTTAATTGGAGTATCTCTTCAACACTCTTTCTAAAGAAGGTCTAGTAGCATTCGGGGGCAAAGAATCTTGGGCATGAGTTACACAAGACACCCAACTAAGGAATCACAACAGTGACACTACTCTATAGCATGGAATATAGACATACAACTCATAAACTAGGATTGAATTACCAGGCCTTAGGCAATGCAACTTCTTACTTTCAAGCTTAGACCACTTCTCGAATACTCTTTTACCTATATTATTCCCTTTAAATACCAAACTCATTTGATTCAACTAAGAATTCTTATATGGGCGTTGATAAATCTTTCTACTAATGCCTAAAGTAACATAAGTCCTCTCACCATGATCAAGCCTAACTTCAAATCACAAAATACAACATGCCACACCACGATACTAGTCTAAACCATATGATTCAATCTTCTATATATTTTTTTTAGAGATCACACCCTAAGCATATCGTGCCTTATCACTTCAATGACTAACTCTGATCTCTTACTATGGATTCACAAGCGCATATTGTGTTCGTCCACTTAAATCTCAACATGTCATTCAAGCCTATATTTATAACCACATATGAACTCCAAGGCAAACACCCATAAGGACATACTTCACATATTCTGTAATCCACTATCAATATAACTCCTACGCGCCACCCCAAGAACATACACGCACAAATTTCCACTAACCATCACATATATCAAAGATTTGGCCCCAGATCTTACTTCACACTTATGGTCTTATCTAAAACAAGCATACTATGATCTTCTATTAATAATAAATATTTACTCATCACCACTATCATCACATAAGGTGGAGTCAGTAAAAGGTTAGAACATAAGACCTTGAAGCATGGGAGGATTTATATAAGATTTGACACTTAACTGAGGCTGAAGGAATAGCAAATCAACATCAGGGATTCATCACACTGATCTGATAACTATAAAATGAATCTCATCAATCATAAAGAGTATAACATGAATTATGGGAATTGAGCACACTATAAAGAATGAGTACATAAGTCATGAGCTGCATGACCTTAATTTGAAATTCATAACATATGGAATATTATTCCGACTACTGAATGAACTGGAACTCCTCATTTTAGAACTGGAAAAGCACGTAATTCTCTATCATATACATGAACATAAACTATGATTATGGAACTGAAATGTAAGGCATGAGTAGGTATTGGGATCACTAAAAAATACTGAGATAAGAATGGGCTGAGTCTCACCCTCACTTTCTGATGTTTTATATCATACTGACATCACTACTAGAATCTAAGAGCCTGACTTGGTTACTTGTTCTATCATCTCCCCCTTAGCTTTAAGTCATCATCTTAAGTTCGAGAGATACCTTACTAAACTCTAAACCGAACTACACTCACTGTACTCTGGGGTCTGGAATACGACAATAGACGTAATTAATAGAACTTAACCCGGCTGGCTACACCTGGAAGGGGAAAACCAACTGCTAATCTTACCTTTTGAGACACACTTTATCTTTCTATATCCCCAATAGTCAATCACATAATACTTGACCACTTACTAACTTTGAATCCTTGTGAGTATTCCTATAGTCAGAGTACACACCCTATAGCGCTTCAACTCTTCTTTCTGTCGGTTCAACCTTCAAAAATTCAATCTTAGATTATAACACTTAATCATAGATACCACCAAGCCTTTGATGAATCATACTACTAACCTTTCTTCACCTAGCAACTCAACGGTACTACTATGTCCACTAGCCACAGCAATATGTAATAGACTTAGAAAAGGCCGCAACTCCATATCACCTTGGGCATACTTCTACCTCATATATACAACATCATACTTTGTTACTAATCAAATAAACTTAATCTATTGCATACACTATTCAAGCCTATTAGATCACTTCTATATAACTAGTATCATTAACCAAGAAATCATCACATCCACCTTTATGGACATCAACTGTTCAAACTTAATGTCTAGTGCTAAGCATGATTTACAACCCAACCTGATACACAATTCTCACAAAACGTTCATGATTAATCTTAAGCGACTATTCTTACATCCACATCCTACATTAAATTTAAGCCAATAGTGTAGCATCAATCATCTACCACTAATGAAGAAGGTAACATAATATAATAGTTCATCAAATTGGGTCATTCTATCCAAATACCTCAAAAATCTACTACATACCTTCTCACAAGTAGTACTAGTTTACAACTACCAACGAAAATAAGGTCAAGGGGGGTAAAGTCACATAATAGACATGATCAATGTTAATCTTATATTATAACCCCATACAATCTTATCTACTTATACGGCTTTCTCATATCACACTTACTTACCCAAGCATACATTTAGACTACCTTCAAATTCCACAAACAACCATGAGTCTATAATTATAACTCACTGGCTCATCTAGCCATTTTCATACTTCAAGCAGACAACAATTCACTTTAACTAATAACTCTTTCACTACCTTCTACTAAACTAACACACAAGGACGTATCACTTCATTACCAACTCAATCTCGTTCGAAAAAAATTGACTATACATATATTCAACCAACACAAGAACAACAAGTTGCTAGTAAATTGAAGTAGGCTTCCCACTACTTCACTAGACTTTGATTTTTGTGTTTTGAACAAGAAAATTAAATGAATAACAAAGAAACCATGCTAGTGAATCGAAAGAGCCCCACATGGCTTCACTAGACTTTGATTTTTTTTTCAAAAACACTATGATAACAAGATTTCATATTACAAGAGATAGAAAATTGACACATAATATTCAATGATCTAAGGATACACATCTTACTCTGTATAAATAAAAATCTGAGTCAAACACTTCCCCCACAGACTACCATACAATCCACACATGCTACTAGCTACCACATTAGTCTATCACTATAAAGTGGTAAATCATCCTCAAACATTGATTATTCAACTAAAATATTTATTTACACAAAAGTCACCCTCACTCTGATTTCTAACTTTGTGACTTCATATCACCAACCTTTTGGTCTAATCTCACTACCAATAGGTCATGACACCGATACTTTAACTTATACTACTAATCGGGTAGAAATACATTTCCAACATTCTGCTACACATCATTCACCCCTAAAGCATGACATCTGCAACATAAATTTTTGAAAGAGATGGAATACTCTTAATACTGCAGGCCGAAAAGCACGATTTCATCAGAATCAAAGTTTACACAAAAATCAATACACTCTGAAGCACTAACGGACTCTTCACAAGTCCTTGCAAAAATTTTAAACTCTTATATGGCTCAATCAAAAAGGATCATACCATTTAGACTCTAAACTTCTGCACTAGAATCACTCCAATAACGAGACATATCTGGGCACATCAAAGTAAGAAAAGAATTGGGATAACTTTACTTTCGTATGGGTGACACCATAGCACAAATTAGAGTATGGAAAGGGAACATTCTAGATCAAATACACGAACTAGAAAATAAAGAAAGGGAAACATTCCTAAATGCCTAATAGACTCTTGCTTATAAGTGTGGCGCGCTACACACCCATAAACAAGACTCTACCCAACACGATTTTGTAGATACCCTCGGACCATGAACCGAGCTCTGATACCAATTTTGTCACAACTTGAACTAGGGCCCAGGCCATAACGGACATCCCGAACCATGAAGGCCCAAGAGCCCTTCTAACTTGTAATCATATACACCATTCATATATAAATAGGAAATGCGGAAATAAAATCTGCTACGGAAACATGACCATAATATAAATTTAGTTTAACAATGAGGAATAAAACCAATATCAACTAAACACCTTCTGAAAACTGTCTACGAAATCTCTACTACAAGATCAAATAACAATTGTCTGAAAACTGGGACAAGGACCCCAGTAGACCAAAACTATAATAAATAATAACTGTCTGAAAGAAACTAGTCCTTCTAAAATATAGAAGTCTCACCAACTGGTACTCTTCACTCCTGTCTGATGAAATTTACTACTTATCAGGACCCCTAGACTGTGCTTCAAAACCAGGAGAGAGGTAGGGTCAATACAGATGTACTAGTTCACAGAGCAATCCAAAAAAAAGCTTTTAAATAAATAAAATAGTTGAGAGCTAGTCATAAACATCATGACAGATATAATTTTCAAAACACATGGGCATTCTTGAAAAATCATAAAAAAATATTTTTGTTAAAAGTAGTTTTTGATCTTTGTATTACTTCTGAGTTGGGTGGCACTCCCCTAAAAGTCTGATATTCCACGGTCTATATGGAATCCGCCATTGACTCGGCAGGGAAGCCTCCAACCCAAGTTTACCGTAAGGGTTGGAGTATCTGAGTCTGATACGCCATAGGGCACTAGTCCAGTGTATAATAATATACCCGGATCGGTAAATCACGGCTTTGGGCAATGAGTTTTCTGAACTTATCCTTCTTCGGAGAACCAACTAAGCTCTCTTTAAGCCCAATTTTATCCTGTTCCGAATCATGCATTATTCTAGTTTAAACATCTTAAAAATCTGACTTCAAACATGTATTCTATTCTTTTTTGAATTACCATGGCATTATCTAGATTGGTGTCATTACACCAAGACTTGCAAGTCTTATTTCTGAGCCATAATGCTTTATGCATGATTCTTTCATTAAAACATAGTTCAGACCACCCAAAGATGCAATTTAACAAAGGGAATTCATGTTTCGAAAACATAAGTCAAAACTATGCAAAATTTCCATCCTTTCAATAAACAAGTGGTGGTTATGTAATCTTTAACAAACCATGCAACCCTTCTTATTATATGATTATGTTCAACATTATTCAACATAAATAACCCTATCTCTTTTGAAATAAAAATCATAATCCAAATATAACATTATTCAAGACATTTCATAACATGCTTTT
Source organism: Capsicum annuum (assembly GCF_002878395.1). Taxonomy (NCBI): domain Eukaryota; kingdom Viridiplantae; phylum Streptophyta; class Magnoliopsida; order Solanales; family Solanaceae; genus Capsicum; species Capsicum annuum. Next base: position 2,457,804 of record NW_025896087.1, on the reverse strand, counting down.
CAAGATACATTCAAATGATTTAATAGTATATCATAAGTTAATGAAAATCATCACAAGAGACGGATTTTTCATGAATCATGCTCTCAATTCAATCATCAACCTTAAAACACATGCTTACAATATTTATATAATTTCAAATCAATTTGGGGGAAAGCCTAAAGGCCAAAATAGTATCATCAATGCTTCTAAAGAATTAATATATTCATAAATCTGCAAAACCCTTTCTTAAAATCAAGACTTCCATACCCATGAGATTTTAGAAAACCCTGCGTACCTTAAATTAGAAACTTTTGAATGAACTCTATCTTTTGGGATGCTATACGCACGATTGATGGGTGCCTCTTGTAGCCCTCACAATGGGGATTCCGAATCTTGAAGAATTAAGAAAAACCCACGGTTAAATCGCGAGATATTTGAGTTTTTATTTTGAAATCCTAGGGTGTGTTCTTGATGAATTTGAGAGAAAAGAATCATATTTTGGTGTTTTGGGAGTTTAATCGCGTGTTATAGCTGGAAAAGGGATAGAAGATACCCATTTCGCCCTTAAAAATGGGGAAACAAAACCTGAAATTTCGGTGCATGCGATAGGGCGTGTGTCGCACGCTTATCGCATGATGCTACTGTCTCAGTCACTTGAATAGACATAATGTTTCGCCCGAGTATCGGATTTAGGAGAAATTGATATCATTGGAAAGCTAATTCAACGAGTTTTTATTTGATATATAGTAGGCCCATTAATTAATTATATATAAAAAGTTATGGTTGATTGAAGTTGACCCAAGTTTCGATGCTCACTCAAACTCAAATGATAGGAAACTTTGAACTCGTCCTTGAGTTAGGGGACCTCTATGATCTCAATTCCTGCTTAAATAGCTTCACACACTACATAATTGATTAACATGCCAAATTTACATAGGATTTATGGCTTTTGGATCATCTATGCATAGAAATGATGGTTTTTTTATTCTAGCCCGAAATGCGGGGTGTTACAGTTATTTAGTGAATTTGTGGTTGAATCCTGTAGAGGTACAGGGAATGTTTTTTTACATCTTTTGAGTCGGGTGTTTTCCACTTAAAAATAATTGTGTTCTCTACTTACTGTCTTTACTACTTTCTCTGGAACACACTAGGCAAACCATTCTAGGCAACAACTAGGCTAAAATATTGTAATCTGTGGGGCACGTACTGTAACATACTTCTACTTTATTTTTGAGACATATGTTCAACAATTTCATCAATGTAATACATCTCGGTTTCCTTTATGGTAAAAGAAGGGAATTAGGAACTATTATTTAGCCTCCACAAAACAGGAAAATTTCAATTTTTTAGTGTAGAATATAGTGTTAGTGAGATGTTTCCACGTCCTACGGTTTTTCAGTTAATTGATAATTCATTATTTATAAGAAACAAACTGAGTAACATAGGCCATTTGTTATATAGGGAATGTGTTTCTTACTCCAGTTGCTCTATCTTATTAGTAATCCATAAAAAATAGCATTTCTGGGTTTAAGATCTTTGTTTTAGTGTCTTCCTTTACTCTTTTTCTTTGTTATGAACACGGTTAGCAATAAAAGATTTAAGTTAAAGAGTATATTTATGATATTGGAAAACTTTGTGTGTGACTCGGGGCAAGGGAGAGCAACCAAGCTATTAACAGAGATTCTAATGATGAATTGGGCATGGAAATTATGTTAAAGTTTTGGCTTATGTTGTTATTCCCTCATCTTTCTTCTATGGTCTAGTATCTCATCCTCTTCAAGATACGTTTTTCTTCGGTTATTCTTTTACTTTGGTAAAACTTAAGGGGAACGTAACAAAAGGTAAGGGAAATAGAAGGCAACTCCAGAGTGAGTGCAGTCGTGAATGATTCACCATTTGAAGACAACATTGTACCTGAAGAGCTGTCTTGCAGGTAGGAGTAGTAAAATCTTTGTTAGAAGGTCACCATTGCCTTCAATTTTTTCAATACTAGGAAACAGTTACTATCTTTGTGTGAAGCCATAGGTTATCAGATGTTATGGTCTTTCCACGAATTGCTAAAATACTTGTATTAAGGGTTGGTTAGTAAAAACACAGTTTGTTTTCTATGAATGAGTAATTTCTAAAGGACAAGGCTAAGCTAAAAAAATTCACTTATTTAGGAACAGAGGGAGGAACAACTCTTTGTTGATACAACTATATGGAGAATTTGAGAATGTTTATATTTATTGATACCTCTTTATTCCTCATAGCTGACCAATTTGTTTCACTTTATCTGTTCATTTTCTTCTCTATATTAATTCCCATTAATGGTCTCAACAGTCCTATATTTTGTGAGATTTATATTCGTATGCAGCGAGCATCCATCCTCCAAATAAATAGTCAAAGTGTCAGATAGACATTCACATCGAATGAATAAAGAGATAGTAATAGGTCTTTCAGAAAGTTGGTTGAAGATTTTATTCAACAAAACATATTTGTTGTTTCAGAGGGTTAATAACTATGGCGGGGAACAAAATTTTCACTAAGGGAGTCCAAAATAGGAAGAAGTTAGCACACGAACTAAACAAAAGGAGTTCAATATATCTATATATTTATATATATATATATATATATATATATATATATATATACACACATATATATATAAAGAGTACTCCCTCCATCCAATAATACTTGTCCAATATTGACTTGACACTCAATTTAAGAAACAATAAATAGTAGGGATCATTTTTGATAGAGTACACGACCTACTAGATTGCCTAATTTAGCTTATTAGTTACTTATGAGTGAAATAGGTTGCCTAACATGTTCCAACGAGGCTAAAATAGTGTAATTAAATAAGATAAAGATATTCACGTGGAAAACACCTAACTTAAAAAGGTGTAAAAAATCACGACATGTACCTCTACAGGATTTCACCCAAACTTCACTAAACAACTTTGAGCCTCGACAAATGAAAAATTTATAGACTTATGTAATTTAGGAATTATAAACTCTAACTCCTACTCAACAAAACCCACAAACCTCCCAATGTATGTGATCCCAAGTCTTTGAGTTCTCTAACTTTAAGGCAATAATACTAATTTAGTTTAAACTTCACTGATGATAGAATTACATAAACATTAAAATTCAGGAACCAAACCTAATACATAAAAAGTCAGACACCTTACTTTCTAAGCAATTGAACCAGGTTCAACTACGTGTTCTCTCAAGCTGTTAACTCCTAACTTAATTTGCCAATTATCTTTTGATTTGTGAATTGATAAGTTATTGTGCAAGTCATTTCCCCTGTTTAAACACAACTTTCCAAAGAGTTTTTCTTCACATCAGACTTCTATCTCTTGTGAAAATCTCAATGCTTTTGTTGTGAAGTGAAACTCCTTCTCTAAGTAGAACTCCTTCTTCAAATCAACCTCAACTTCTCTTATCTTCAAGTGTTGTAATCACACTCAATGTATTCTATTCCACACATGATTACTTTTGAGTTTATCAATTGCAACAAATTTTCCATTCCTAAACCCAAGTGCTCTTGTTCCCTTATAGTACTGAGCTTTTTATGGATTGTTCATTATTTGCCTGCTTATCAATGAACCGCCTCAACTCATACGTTTCACCTATTTTTTCAATCACTAAAACAACATGAACTCCAATAATTCCCCCCTTTTAATGATGATAAACCTCAGGTCATTGTGCAACCCTTACTTTTCCTACGTTCACTAATTCAAGATCTTTTTATCAAGAAATAGGTTTGTTATAAGTTATAAATATTGCCCAACCTAAGTCTTCCCCCTTTTGGCCTCATCGTATAGCACCGTCATAACATGATCAAGAAAAAAGTGCAATGCTATACAAATCATGGCCACTGGGGCTATCACCAAAAAATCATAGGAAGATAATGTAATTAAACAATACAAAAGTCAAGTCAAAAAAAGATAAGACAAATGCAAGAGAAAGGTGAATTCTTTGATTTAGCAAGATAAGATCTACATGAGTAGCAAAAGAGAAACAACAATAAAAACCTAGGAACATCAACAAAAAAAGTCATAAAGGATTAGATTCCTAGGGTATGAAAAGGATGGAGCTGAAGAGGTCAAAGTTACAGATACAATCTGCTGTGTCAACATGCGAATAGCTTCTGCATTGTCTTTCCTTTCCTTGACAAGGTCTACCTCTAAAGTAAGATTTTGGGCCTGAATAAGTTCCTTTTCTTGATCAAGAGTAGCATGAGTCTCTTCTAACTCAGCCAAGGTATCAACTAGTTCATTGTGCAACCTTTGCGTAGGTGTGTCAGCCTGCCTCATTAAACAAGGTAGTGCCGCATCGTTCAATCTACCAAAAATATCGTTAGTGGTTTGGAGAGACCAAGATTGAACTGTAACAAGATAATCCTAAAAAATGGAGTCCAAGTAGAAACCATAAGAAAGATCATTAGCCATTTTATAACCTTTCAAGAGCACCCTTTTCATGTGCTTGATAATGAGGCTACGTATATTAATATATACTTTAATGTCAAGCAATTCTATGAGGGTCCAGGTAGCTGGATTTAGTGTACCATTCCTTTCTTGGTGTGATCATTTTGTTTTCCACATCAATGTAGAGCTTGTGGAGAGAGAACATCTCTCATTTAAGCACACATTGATATTGAAGAAGATTGGGCTTTCCAGTGAATTTCCTAGGGAGGACTAATACATATGTCATGTTATCTAGGGGTGGCCATAAAAACTTGACACTATGATCCCAACCCCCAATTGGAATATCATGAATCCAAGCTACATCCTCACCAACCAAGTGAATAGAGACACCACGGACAGTAGTGGTGTATAAACTATATTTAGTAGCACCATTTGTATAGAACTCATAGACTTAAGGCCTACCAATTTTTTATTGAGTCTCTCCATGAAGAAATAAGGATGACCGGCCTAGGAATTCACTTTTCTCAAGAGTATGGCCATTTTAGGCCCACCAAACCCAGTAATAACATGTCCTCGAATGAAGTACTTTCTTTGGAAGTATAGGACATGATTTATATGTAAATCAACGGGCTTAGAGGTATCAATCTTAGTAAGGTGAGGAACATCATCGTCAATAACTTCAGGATTAGAGGGTGGAACATATTGAGGGACCTATTTTTAGGACTTGGATTTTGATGTTTCTTTTGACTTTTGAGAGGATTGGAGATGTTTCTTATGAGTAGATTTACTAAAAGGAGCCAATGAAGGACCAAATTTAGAAGGTTGATAAGCAAAGATTTTTGGAATAAGATGCTTGATGAAATTTCCTCGACGAATAGACCTTAACAAGAGATCAAAATTAGATGGTGGAGTTCATACAGTGGAAGAAAATGGTTTCTTCTTTTCACTTGCATTGAGAGTTACCTCAAAAGTAGTATCTTATTATCTCTTTTAATTTCTGATATGCGGGGTTCAAATATGAGTTTGAGAAGGAAAAAATACATAAATAGGTTCATCCTTAGGGATAGAGATATGAGCCTCAGGTGATTTACCTAAAAGAGAATAAACTTATTTTGGAATAGGTGTGGGAGAGGGTTTAGTATCAGGATGAATCATTTGAAGAGGAGTAACCTCTTGAACTAGATCTGGTGAAGTAGATTGGCTGAAAAAGAGGTCTTGGTCAAACAAGTCTAACATCTATTTGAACTCATTCCAAGCCCTAATATCTGACATTTTAAAATAAATAAAGAGAAAGATTTATAGGGTTTCGGCTAAATCGGGATGAATGGTGATGGAAAGAGAATAGATATTTGGGGTCCAAAAGGATGTAGTAGAGTAATCTTGAACTAGAGAGGGTGTATTTTTAGAGGACATAATAGAATCTTGATGAATAGCCTTTAGGAATGGAGTAGGTGAATGTATGTTTAAGAGAGAGATGGTGGTGAAGGGTTTGTTATTCATGGTTTGTGTAGATGGAGTGAAAAAATAATTTTAAAGTAGGAAACATAAGTTAAATCATGTAGGAGGAAATGTGTGTGATAGGAGTAAATGATTTGGAATTGGAGAAGTGACAACGATTGGAAGGTGAAAACAACGTTTTACAGAGAAGAAGGACTGTTAGTACTTTGGCAGTTACAAAATCATTTAAATATTTGAAAAATAAGTGCCTAGTCATTCCATGATTCTTACATAAACACTGACACAAGTAAATCATACCTGGCATAATCCATTATCTCCATTAATATTTCTCCGATTCTTCATATCTAAGATACTTCTCAATTAAACTATCGTCACATTTGAATAAGGTCACACTACTAAATGTGCAAGACGGAAATCAGTAGCAAAAAATGTTGATATGTAGTAAACAACTTTTCTAGCCAATCATTGAGGGTAGGTCATGTAATTTTATTCATCCTAATTGTAACCTGTTCTTTTCAAATTGTTCTCTAGTGCCTCAGTGATAATGTCAACAATTTTCTCTTTCATTGAAACAAAACATGAGTTATATATGACCTTTCTCAACATTATCTCAAAGAGAATGATGTTTAATATCAATGTGTTTAGTTCTCTAACATTGCACTGGATTTTTCACTATAGTAATAGCACTAGTATTTTCATAAAAAATTGGAACACAACAAACATCCATACCAAAATAATGTAATTGTTTTTTAAGCAAAAGCAATTATGAACATCAAGATTAGCCTCATCAGTTGACAAGGCTATAGATTTTTATTTCTTAGTGGACCAGGAAATCAAACATGATCCAAAAAACTGTACCATACCTGTCATGCTCTTCCTATAAACATGATAACCTACATATTCAACATCAACATAGCGTACCAGCTTAAAATTAATTCCTTTAGGATACCAAAGCCCTAGATCAGAGGTTTCTTTGAGATATATTAAGTTCCCCTTCATAGACCTATGGTAAGATTCTTTAGATTTGCTTGAAACCTTGCACACAATCCCACACTAAATACAATATCAGGACTACGTGCAGTAAGATATAATAGAGACCCAATAGTTCCACTATATAACTTTTCTTCCACTAATGAAACTATTTCATCCTTATCTAGTTTTGAGGAAGTTCCAATGGGAGTGTTGATTTGTTTGGAATCTTTCGTGTAGAATCTTTTGAGGAGTTCTTTGACATGTTGCGAATGAATCAAGGTTCTAGAATGAGTTCATTTGATTTGCACTCCTAGGAAGAAATTGATTTCTCCCATCATAATCGTCTCAATTTCACTACTCATGAGTTTTGCAAAGTCCAAAGATGATATCATCCACATAAACTTGTAAAATCAACAAATCTTTTTAATTAGTTTTTTAAAAAAGAGTGTTTTAATTTTACCGCTTGTGTGCCCATGCTTTATAAGGAATTTTGACGATATTTCTACCTAGGCCTTGAAGTTTTTTTCAACCCATACAAGACTTTGTCAAGCTTGTACACACGATCAGGAAACTATTTACTTTCAAATCCTGATGTTGCCTTATATAAACATACTCTTTTTATAGACATTTAGGATTGCACTCTTCACATAGATTTGATAGAGAGTAAATTTCTTAAATGCAGCAAAAGCCACAAGAAGTCTAATTACTTCATGTCTTGTTACAGGGAAATATGTCTCATCATAGTCCATGCCTTCCTCTTGATTATATCCTTGGACCACTTGTCTTTCTTTGTTCCTTTTAACTATTCCATATATATCCACTTTGTTTCTATATATCCATTTAGTTCCAATCACAACCCTATCTGGTGGTGGTTGTACTAAATGTCAAAACTTGCTTCTCTCAAACTGATGAAACTCTTCTTACATTGCAATAATCCAACTCACATTAAGAAGTTCTTCATTCACATTTTTAGGTTTAACAATTGAGAGGAAAGTTTTGAAGGTGCATAATTTTTTCAGTCCTTATCGTGGCTATCCCCGAAGTGAGATCTGTGAGAACATTCTCAATAGGATGAAATCTACTTCTACTTCTAATTAAAACTACTAATAGTTATCTACTTATACTTTATTTTAGAGATAGATCTTCAACATTTTTGTCAATGTAAATGTACCTTGATTTCCTATCAAGACCCGAGCCGAGGCCCTGGCTGCGACGAGTATTTAGAACCATGAAGTCCTGAGCGCCTTTCACTATCTGGCAATCATGTACACATTCATATACTACAAATGAAAAATGCGGAAGTACACATCAATATGAAATCATGGAAAATATTATAAATCAGTTGAACAAGTTAGAATGAAATCCATAAATCTCTAACAACATCTAACACCAGTCTGCAAAATCTCTAATAGATCAAAACTAACATATTGTCTAGAACTAGGACAAGCCCCTATTTAGACCTTACAACATAAAGAAATAACAAAGTCTAATAACCAGGCCTTACGAAATAGAGAAGGCTTACCAACTGCAACTTCTGACACCCAAGTCTACTCCTGAACGGGACCCCGGGACTATGCCTCAGATCCAAAAATATAGGGGGTCAATACATATTTATTGGTATGTGAAACAACCAAAAAATAGCATGATTTTATAAAAATAAGTGAAAGTATTTTACAATAACAGTGAACATTAGATAAGTAAAAATAGATGGGCATATTTGTTAAACTTCAAATCAATTTTTTAACAACTTGACCCACTCTTTGTTATTCTTCTGAGCTAGGCAGTACACCCTACAAATATGGAATTCCCCAGGCTATATGGAACCTGTTCTTGACTCGACGGCCAAGCCTCCAGTTCAAGTAGTCACTAGGATTGGAGTGGTGATACCCCCAATGTGAGAATACCACAGGAAATCCCCATATGTGTGAGATGTCCTAAAAAATGTCTTTTCATACAAGATCATATATCATAAGTTCCGCATCGGTAACTACGGTTTCCAGCGATGAGTCCTTGCACTTAATGGCCTTCTTTGGGTAACCTACTAGCTATCTTAAGTCCAACTTTTAGTTCTTTAAAGTAAACATGTTCATACTTTCAAAACATTCAACAATATCTTGGTAAGGTCATGAAATCATCTGGTATTGTCATATCCTGATTTGCAAGTCAATCAAACCACATCACATTATATCTGCAACCCTTTTCATATATTATCATATTAATGACCACCAATATCTTTTAAATATCAAGTGAGGGAGAGTCATGCAATAATTTTTCATTTGATTTTACATCAAACACACTCTCCTCTTAATAGTACAATCATAAGATTTTCATGTTACGCTTACATTGTTCAAAACCCATAGAAATTGTTAATTTTGACATGACAAATGTTTTCCATTTGAATACCACCGCTCAACATGTCACAAACCATCTCATTCCATGATCATTAGTAAAGGATTCACTCACTAGTTTTTGTTAAGAAAATTCATGCATTTAAACAATCCACAATACTTGATAGCAAAGATATCATAAAAGAAAGGGAGTTTAGTCATTCATGCTCTCTATCAACTTTACAAAACACACGAAATCATATATACATAATTATAGGTCAATTTCCTTGAAATGTGGTGCAAGACAACATATATTTTCTACAAATAAATCCCATGATACATACTTTTCGAAAAAATATCATAACCCTCCTTTATAAACATGATTAGGAATTTTTCAACTTGATAAAATAGTAAAACTTACGTCCATGGTTTTTAGAGTAGTCCCACATACCTTAGGTCTTTTAGTTCCAAAAATAAAACCCTATCCTTGACTCTTTTCTTGATAATCTTGACTTAGAAGATGAATCTGGGAGGGAAGTTAGTTTTTTTTCCTTTAAAGGAACTAGAGAAACTTTCAAAATACTATGCCTTAATCACAACTAAATTTAATGTTGCTGCTGAGGCATGACGAGGGAAAAAGCCTAAAGTAACCTCCTAGACTTAAGAACAATAATAAAATAAATTTGAAACCTTATGCATTTAGCGACGCGACGTGTCGGTCTTACCAATGCACTTATTGATGCAACGCGATGAGATTGCATCAGGCTTCTATTTTGCTCATCCAAACTGTCTCAAACGTCGTTTGAAAAATCTGAAACTTCCTCGAGACAACTCTTTTTCACCCCTGAACATGATCAACTAAAAAATCCGTATCTCGTCGTTGGGAAGATCGATTAAGAAATCATTTAGGAGATTGAAATTTGGCTAAGTCCCTTTGACACTTAGAAAATTGTTAGATAGTTAGCTCTTTAAGAATGCTTCCATGTGAGTTATTAAGTAAAGAATGCTACAGAGCGTTACATTATCCCCCCTTGGGATCAGTCGTCCTCAAATGATGGTTCGAAACACAGACAAACATGACTTTAAGTATACTAAGTAAAAGATAAAGAGAGTGGTAGATGATTTATACCTTATATGTCATCATCCACAGTCTCAAAGAGGGTTTGGTATCTAGTTCACATGTCATATTCCGACTCCCAAGTAGCTTCCTCAACTTTTTGATTCTTCCACAACACCTTAACCAAAACTATTTCCTTACTCCTTAGCTTCCAAACTTGGTGATCCAAAATGGCAATAGGTTCTTCTTCATATGACAAGGAGTCTTTAACATTGATATCCTATACAAGAAACACTAGAGAATGATTTTCAATGCACTTCTTCGACATGGACACATGGAAATCGGGATACACGGAACCCAGGCTTGCAGGAAATTATAACTCATAGGCAACCCCACCTATCCTTCTCATAATCTGGTATGGTCCTTTGTAATGTGGAATGAGCTTTCCCTTCCTTCTGAATCACATGAGTCCTTTCATAAAGGATACTTTTAGAAACACCCAATCACCAACCTTAAATTCCAACTACCTTCTCCTAACATCGGCTTAGGATTTCTAGAGACTCTGACCTTCCTTATGTCATTCCCTAATGATCTTTACCCTTTATACTGCCTGATGAACATGGTTAGGTTCAAACATCTGAGGTTCACCCACTTCATACCATTTAATTGGTGACCTACATCTCCTCCCATAAAGTTCCTCAAAAGGAGACATCCTAATACTAGAGTGGTAGCTATTGTGGTGGGCGAATTCTATCAATTGCAAATGATCCACCCAACTACCATTGAAGTCAACCACATAGGCCCTCAGTATATCCTCAAGGGTCTTAATGGTGCGTTCAGCTTTCCCATCAGCCTGAGGGTGAAAGCCAGTACTCAGGTTCACTTGGGTACCTAAACCCTTCTAAAAAGACCACCAAAACTATGTAGAGAATTGCGTACCTCGATTCGATATACTGGATACCGATGCCCCACGCAAGCGAACTATTTCCTCAATGTACATCTTGGCATAATCATCTTCTAAATAATTACTCCTCCCAGGCAGAAAGTGAGGTGACTTGGCCATCCGGTCTACAACAACCTAAATAGAATCATATTGGATTTGGAACATCAGAAGCCCTGTGATAAAATCCATATTGATTATCTCCTATTTCCACATTGGCAAGACTATCTCTTGGGAAGTACCACCTGGCCTCAAATGTTGGACTTTGACTCGTTGATAATTCAATCATATAGACACAAAGTTAGAAACATCTCTTTTCATATTATTTAACCAGTAAATAGCCATAAGGTCATGATACATTTTAGTAGAACCTGGGTGAACAACATACCTCGAAGTGTGAGCTTTATTGAGAATTCTTTCTCATAACCCATCTACATCCGACACACAAAACATACCATGATACCTCAAAATCCCATCACTGCTAATTTCAAACGCTAGCACTATCTGTTGACCCACATCATTCTTAATCTGCAGATAGAGTCTTCAGCTTGCTTTTCCTTAACTTCACCACATAGGGAAGATTTAGCTATCTCATGAACAATTACTCCTCCTTCTTAGGAATCTAGGAGACAAACTCCTAAATTTGCAAGCCAGTGAATATCCTTCACCATCTCTCTTTTCCCTTTCTCAACATGAGAAAGACTACCCATTGACAACCTGCTAAGGGCGTCGGCCACCACATTTGCCTTACTCGAATGATAGTGTAGGCTCATTTCATAATCCTTTAATAGTTTCAACTACCGCTTTTGCCTAAGATTTAATTCTTTCTGCGTGAAAACATACTGCAAACTTTTGTAGTCAGTGAATATATCTACGTGCACCCTATAAAGATAATGTCACCATATTTTAAGTGCAAATAGCCTGGCTACTAACTCTAAGTCACGAGTGGGATAAGTCTTTCGTGTATATTCACTTGCCTAGATAAATAAGCCACCACTTTACCATGTTGCATAAGCACACACCCGAGTTCCACTAGAGATGCATCAAAATACACAACAAAACCTTATGTACTATCAGGAGGCACAAAACTAGTGCGGTAGTCAATATATCTTTCAGTTTCTTAAAACTATTTTCACATGAGTCCACCCATCAGAACTTTGCCTTTTTGAGTTAATTTGGTAAGGGGAGCAGCTATGGAGGAAAAACTCTCTACAAATCTTCTGCAATACCTTGCCAAGCCTATGATGCTCTGGATATTAGTTGGAGTCATTGGTCTGGGCCATTTTCTCACTGCCTTATTCTTTTAGGGGTCAACCTTAATCCTCTCACTAGAAACAATGTGCCCCGGAAAAGCAGTAGCATTAAGACATAATTCATATTTGGAAAACTTTGCATATAATTCATGATCTTTAAGGGTATAAAGGATGATTCGAAGGTGGTTAGCATGATCCTCCCCTTTCTTAGAATAATCCAAGATGTCATCAATAAAGACTATGACAAACAGATCTAGAAATTGAGAAACACCCTATTTATTAGGTCTATGAAAGCTGCGGGGGCATTAGTCAATCCGAAGGACATGACTAAAAATTCATAATAAACGTATCAAGCTTGGAAATTGTTTTGGGAATATCAGCCTCCCTAACCTTCAACTGATGATACCCTGAATGGAGGCCTATCTTGGAGAAAGAGTTAGCACCTTGAAGTTGATCAAGCAGATCATCAATTTTAGGAAGTGGGTATTTTTTTAATATTGACCTGGTTCATTTGATGATAATCTATACACATACGGAGGGAACAGTTTTTCTTACGCATGAAGAGTACCAAAATATCCAAGGAGAAACACTTGGATTAATAAAGCCTTTATCAAGGAGGTCTTTTAACAGCTCTTTTAACTCTTTCTGTTCGGCAGGGGCCATTCTGTATGGCGAAATTGAAATAGGATGAGTGTCCGACAATAAGTAAATACCGAAATCTATCTCCCTATCAGGTGGGATCCCCAGGAGATCATCAGGAAAAACTTTTGAGAACTTGTTAACTACAGGGATAGACTTGAGGGAAGAAATTTCAGCACTAGAATCTTTGACCTGAAATAGATGGTACAAACAACTATTTGATACAATTTTTTGAGATCTAAGGTAAGATATGAACTCCCCCCTAGGTGCTAAGGAATATCCCTCCCAATCTAACACTGGTTTATTTGAAAAGGAGAAAGTGATTTTTCGGGTTCTGTTGTCTAGTGTGGCATAACAGGAACAAAGCCAGTCCATCTCTAAAATAGAATCAAAGTCAACCATATCAAGCTTACAAGATCTAACATAGTATCACAATGACTGAAGGACATAAAACAATTTCTATACATCCTTCTAGCCATAATAGAGTCACAAATAGGAGTAGGGACAGAGAAAGGTTAAATAATATTTTCAGGCTCAAAACCAAAACTAACTGCCACATACGGGGTCACATGGGACAAGGCAAACTCAAGATCAACTATCACATATAAATAATGGGAGAAAATTTTAAACGTACTAGTAACAACGTTTGGTGAAGCCTTTGCATCCTAGAGGTTAGACATAGCATATAACTGGTTATGACCATTCCCAGTAGCTGAAGTAGTACCCTTGGGTGGCTGTGGGGCTGTAGAATTTTCTAGGGAATTAGTTCCCCTAACGTTATTTCTCGAGGGACAGTCCTGCTGAAGATGCCCCGGCCGACCACACGCATAACACACTTTACCATTAAAAAACCAATTCCCTGGATGATTCTTTCCACAATCACTGCAGTGAGGGTGTGACCTAAATGGCTAAGCCACACTCCCCTGGGAATAAGTACCCTGCACTCCCGCACTATTATAAGGATAAAAATTCTAAAATCATCGATCAACTGGAGGTCTGGGAACTGAGGCGCTGGCTGAAGACTGAGCATTACTCCAAAACTTTTTCTTTAACCACTTGTTACCCCAATTATTACCTCCTTGGAATTGGCTGTTGATCTGGTCTATGAACCTGGTCCTCTTGGCCTGCCTGTCTTTATCCCTTGCCTCTTCCAACCTTTTTTTGCTCCTCAACATGTTACATATGAGCGAATAACCTGGAGAAATCCATATCTCTATTCAACCTCGCTCCCTTGCATTCCAGCACCAGATCATTAAGAAAACGGATGTAAACTTCCTCATATGAGCTTTCATGTTACCTGATAATTCTGGAGCATACCTGGACAACTGATTAAACTTCAAGGTATACACCTTAACACTCATTTTTCCTTTCTTTAATTTTATAAATTGCTCAGCCTTTGATTCCCTCAATTCCTGGGGAAAGAAATGGTCTAGGAAAGCTTTCACAAACTAACCCCACAAAGAATGCTCAACATCAGTACCCTTTAAATCTTCCCATTCACTATACCACTGATTGGCCACATCTTTCAACTGATATAATGCCAACTCAACCCCTTCAACCTCATTCACATTCATAACTCTAAAAATTTTCTCCATTTTATAAATGACCACTTAGGTGTCCTCCTCAACCTTCGTGCCTGTGAATACTGGTGGGTTCAGCCTTATGAATTTATCAACCTATGTAACTTTTGAAGAACCAGACACAAAACCCACATCTTTAGACCGACAGGTCTAGTAGGCCACCAGTTGTGCAATCATATGGATGGACTGTCGGAACTCATCCTTCGAGACTTCTCTTTGAGAGAGATCAGGACAATTAACACTAGTCCGTGGATCCAAAGGTGGACTAGTTAAAACTGGAGAAACTACCGGAGTAGTAACAAACTCTAGGGTACGAACTCTATTACAGGTCCGCATCCCATGAGTGTGACAAAAATCCTCAGCTTGGGGGTTTGTTTTGTTAATCCTACAAGGAGGCATGATTAATTTTTTTGAAATAAAGGAATCATTGGTTAGAGGACATTCAAATTCTAAAACACATACTAAATTATGAATGATGGAGAGAGACATTCCTAAACGTCTTGTAGCCCCCTACTTATAAGTGTGGCATGCTACACACCCATAAAAATGATTCCACCTGACACGATTTCACAAACACCCTGGGACCATGAACTGTGCTCTAATACCAAGTTTGTCATACCCTAGATGAGGCCCTAGCTATGATGAGAATCCTGAACCTTGAAGACTCAAGCGCTCTTCACTATCTGGCAATCATGCACACATTCATATATTATAAATGAAAAATATTGAAGTACACATCAATACGGAATCATGGTCAATATTATAATTCAGTTGAACAAGTTGGAATAAAATCCTTAAATCTCTAATAAAATCTAACACCAGTCTGTAAAATCTCTAATATATCAAAGCCAAAATCTTGTCTAAAACTGGGACAGGGCCCCCAATTAGACCTTAAAATGGAAAGAAATAATAAAGTCTAATAATTAGGCCTTACTAAATAGAGAAGGCTCACCAACTGAAACTTCTTAAACACAAGTCTACTACTAAATGGGACCCCACCACTGTGCGTCAGATCCTAAAATATAAAGGGTTAATACATATATACTGGTATGCGAAACAACCCAAAAATAATATGCTTTTATACAAAATAGGTGAGAGCATTTTACAATAACAGTGAACATTAGGTAAGTAAAAATACATGCGCATATTTGTTAAATTTCAAATCAATTCTTGACAATCGTGACTCACTCTTTGTTATTCTTCTTAGCTAATCGAAACACCTTACAAATCTGGAATTCCACAGGCTATGCGAATCCTGTACTTGAATCAGCAGCTAAGCCTCCAGTCCAAGTAGCCACTAGGATCGGAGTGGTGATACCCCATGTGATCACACCACAGGTGGGGTCTGCTAATAAAATATCCTTTCATGTAGGATCATATATCATAATTCCCTCATTGAAAACTATGGTTTTCAGCGATGAGCCTTTGTACTCAAACGCCTTCTTCTGGTAACCTATAAGATCTCTTAAGCCCAACTTTTAGATCTTTAAAGTAAGCATGTTCATACTTTCAAAACATTCAACACTATCTTTTTAAGGCCATGAAATCATCGGTAAGTCATACCTTGACTTATAAGTCAATCAAATCACATCATATCATATCTGCAGCCTATTCATATATTATAATATTAATGACCACCCGTAGCTTTTAAACATCATATGATTCATGTAATAGGTTTTTATTTTAGTTTACATCAAACACACTCTCCTCTCAATAGTACAATCATAAGATGGTTATGTTACGCTTAAATTGTTCAAAACCCATAGAAATTGTTAATTTTGACATGATAAATGTTTTCTATTTGAAAACCCCCTCTCAACATGTCACAAACCATGTCACTCTACGATCATTAGTAATGGATTCACTCTCTAGTTTTCCTTGAGAAAATTCATGTATTTAAATAATCCACAATACTTGTTATAAAAGATATTATAAAGGAGAGGGAGTTTAGTCATTCATGCTCTCAATCAACTTTACAAAACATACGAAATCATATCTACATAGTTATAGGTCAATTTCCTTGAAGAATGGTTCAAGACAACATATATTTTATTCAAAACAATCCCACGATACTTACTTTTCAAAACAACATCAAAACCCTTCTTTATAAACATGATAAGGGATTTTTCAACTTTATAAAGCAGAGAAACTTCTGCCCATGGTTTTTATAGTAGTCCCAGATACCTTAGGTCTTTTAATTCAAAGAATGAAACCCTATCCTTGACTCTTTTCTTGATTATCTTGACTAAGAAGATGAATCCTTGAACTTTGTGAGGGAATTTTGGGTTTTGTTTTGAAGGAATTTGAGCAACTTTTGGCATACTATGCCTTAATCACAACTAAATTTCATGTTATGGCAGAGACATGATGAGGGAAAAAGACTAAAATACTCTCCTGAACCCAAGAATAATAATAAAATAAAATGGACACCCGATGTATTTAGCGATGCGATGCGTTGGTCCTACCAATGCGATTACGGATGCGACGCAATTAGATCACGTCGGTATTCTATTTTTCTCATCCAAACATGTCTCAAACATCGCCTAAAAAATCCAAAACTTCCCCGAGGCACCCCTTTTCACTTCTGAACATGAATCAACTTAAAAATCTGCATCTTGAGGTCAAAAAGATTGATTCAGAAATACTAAAAGTTTAGGAGCTTAAAATATGGCTAAGTCCTTTTGACACTTCGAAAATTTTGAGATAGTTAGCTCTTTAAGCATGCTACCAAGTGAGATATTAATTCAAGAATGCTACGTGGCATTACATTTCCTTTATGGTAAAAGAAGGGAATCAAGAACTACTATTTAGCCACCACAAGCTAGGCAAATTTCAATTTTTCAGCATAGAATATAGTGCTAGTATGGTATTGCTATGTCTTTCTATTTTTCATTTGCCTGAGAATCTATTCTAGATTGGAAACAAACAAAGTAACACAGGACATTAGTTGTATAGGGAATGTGTTTCTTACTCTAGTCACTTTATCTTTTTAGTAATCAATCAAAATTAGAATTTTTGGGGTTTAAAATCTTTATTTTAGTGTCTTCCTTCTCTTTTTTCCTTTGTTATTAACTCTATTAGCCACAAAATATTAAGTTAAAGAGTGTATTTGGGATATTGGAAAAGTTTTTGTGTAATCGGAGGCAAGAGAGAGCAACCAAGCTATTAAAAGATTTTTTGATATTGCACTTGGCATGGAAATTATGTTGAAGTTTTGGCATATGTTGTTATTCTCTCATCTTCCTTCTATGGTCATGTATCTCATTGTCTTCTAGTTACATTCTTCTCTGTTTATTCTTTGACTTTGGTATAACTTTACGGGGGATGTAACAAAATGTAGGGGAAACAAAAGGCAATACCAGAGTGAGTGCACTCGAGAATGATTCACCGTTTGGAGACAACTTTGAACCTGAAGAGCTGTCTTGTAGGTAGTAGTAGTAAAATCTTGGTTAGAAGGTTTTCATTGCCTTCATTTTTTCAGCACTAAGAAACATCTTACTATGTTTGTGTGAACCCATAGGTTATTAGATGTTATGATTTTCCGCGTAATGCTAAAAGACTTATATGAAGGGTTAGTTAGTAAAAACACACTTTTTTCTAGGAATGAGTAATTCATAAGGATGTGCCTAAGTTAACAATAAGCACATATATAGGAAGGGAGGGAGTAACATCTCTTTGTTGCTAAAATTATATGGAGAATTTAAGAAGGTTTATCTTTTTTGATTCCTCTATATCCTCATCTCTAACCCATTTGTTTCACTTTTATGTTCTTTTTTTTCTCCGTATTAATCCTCATTAATTGTCTCAACAGTCCAATATTATGTGTGATATATATTCTTATTTAGTGAACATCCATCTTACAAATAAGTAGTCAAAGTGTCAGATAGACATTCTCATGGAATGATTAAAGAGACAGTAAATAGGTCTTTCAGCAAGATGGTTGAATATTTTACTCAACAATATAGATTTGGAGTTTTTAGAGGGTCAATAACTGTCTGGAAATTTTTTTTTATAAGGGAGTTCAAAATACAAAAGAAGCAAGCACACAAACTCAACAAATGCAGTTCAATTTCTACTATTTATACATAAAAAGTTTATCCTTCATCCATCAATACTTTCCCACTACTGACTTGGCATATAGATTAAGAAACATTAAATGATCGGGATCATTTTTGATATAGTACGCTACCTACTAGATTGCCTAATTTAGCTTATTAATTACTTATGAGTGAAACTAGTTGCCTAATGTTTCAAATAATCTAAAGTGGTGTAAGAAAATAAGATAGGGATTTTCACGTGTAAAACACCTGACTTAAAAAGATGTGAAAAAACATGACCTATACATTTAAAAGATTTCACCCCAAACTTCACTAAACAACTTGTAGCCTCAACAAAAGACAAATTACAAGACATGTAATTTAGGAATTATAAACTTAACTCCTACTAATCAAAACTCACAAACCTCTCAAGGTATACGAAAAGTTTTTGTGTTCTACAACTTGCAGAAAATAATCCTAATTCTGTTTAAATTTCACTGAAGAGAGAATTACATCTATATTACACACAGGAACCAAACCGGATACATAGAAACTAAGACACCATACTTTCTATGTAATAGAACCAGGTTCAACTATGTGTTCTCCAAGTTGTGAACTTCTAAGTCAATTCGCCTATTGTCTTTTGGTTTGTTAGTGAGGAGTAACTATGGAAGTCACTCCCTCTTTTAAACACAATTCTCAAATTATTAATCTTAACATCAAACTTTTATCTCTAGTGAAACTCTCAACTCTTAAGAGTTTGGTGTGAAGTGAATCTCCTTCTCTAAGTAGAATTCTTTCTTCAACTCAACCTCAACCTCTGTTATCTTCAATTTTTGTAATCATACTTAATGTCTTCTATTCCATAAATGATGATTACTTTTGAGTTTATCAACTACAATAACTTATCTATTCCTTAATCCAAGTGCTCTTGTTCTCTTGTATTAGTGAACTCTTTATGGGATTTTAATCATTTGCCTGCATGTTAGTGAACCACCTGAATTAACATGTTTCACCAATTTTGTAAATCATTAAAATTTCATGAACTCCAAAAAATTTCCCCTTTTTGGTGATCATAAACCTCCTGTCATGTACAACTCCTACCTTTTTCTATATTCACTAATTTAAGATCTTTTTATCAAGAAATAGGTTTGTTATAAGTTATAAACACAACCTAAGTCTTCCCCATTTTGGCATCATCGAAAAGCACAGTCATAACATTATAAAGAAAAAAGTGCAATGCTAAACAAATCATGGCCACTAGGCTATCAATAAAAAAATCAGAGGAATATAATGTAATTAAACAATGCAAAATTCAAGACAAAAAAAGATGAGACATAGTCAAAAGAAAGGTGATTTCATTGATTTAGCAAGATAAGATCTACATTTGAGCAAGAAAAGAAAAACAACAAAAAAAAACTAGGCACTTCAACAATAAAAGGCTTAAAGGAATGTATTCCTAGGGAACTAAGATAATAGAGCTGAAGAGGTCAAAGTAATAGATGAACTCAGCTTTTTCAACTTACGAATGACCTTTGTATTGTCTGCCCTTTCCTTGGCAAGGTCTGCCTCTAAAGTATGATTTCTGGCCTGAAGAAGTTCCTTTTCTTGAGTATGATTCTGTTCCAACTCAACCAAGGTATCGTCCTATTCATTTTACCACTTTTGCATAGTTGTGTCAGCTTGCCTTATTGAACCTAGTAATGCAACACAGTTCAATCTACCAAAAATGTCCTTAGAGGTATGGGGATACAAAACCTGAGCTGGAACAACATAGTTCTCAAAAATAGAGGTCATGCAGAAACTATAAGGAAGATCATGATACTTTTTATCACCTTTCAAAAGAACCCAATTCATGTACTTTATATTGAGGATAGGTATATTAATATTTACTTTAATGCCAAGCAATTCCATGAGGGTCCACATAGTTGGATTTAGAGAACCTTTCATTTCTTGGTTTGATCATTTTATGGACCACATTAACGTAGAGTTAGTGGAGAGGGAACATCTCTTGTTTAAGCTCACATCGATATTAAAGCATGATCTTGGGCATATTTATATGTCTAATCACCTATATTTACCCATATTTAGACTTGTTCAGAGATAAAAAATGTGATATTCTGATTAAAGTCGAGCCATAAGTGTGTTCCTTATTTAATGGATATGATTAGTGTGTGCAGGATTAAATTTTGATAGAATTGAACATGATTAGACACATTAAGGAGATATGATGATGAAAGGAGAAATAAAGGCCTTGGAACATGACTTCAGAAGAAAATATGAAAGGAAAAAGCTCCAGAATTCTCTTTCAGGAAGTCACCACATGTCGCGGTGGAGGTGAAATAGGAAATTGTCACTATCCAGTACCTCACCACGATTCCACCACATCACGGTGAGTGTCCAATCCACAATTGTCACTAAACAGAGTCACACTGCAATTCCACTACTTCACAGTAAGAATGGAAATGAGAAGACTGCCGTGACGCAGTAAGAGGAAAAAGAGCATTTTTCACCTTAGCTATAAAAGTAAAAATTCAATACAATTTGGAGACACTTTGGGAATCATAGTAGCGGCGGAAAAAACACAAAATTCTATCTTTTAGGGTTCTTAAAATTTATTTTGAACTCCTTTACTTCAAGATTAATTCTTGGTATGATTAATTACTTATTTTTTATGTTGAATTCAAACATGAGTGGCTAAACACCCTTGTTCTGGGGTTCAGGCCAAGAACTTGATTACTCTTTGATATTCATTATCGCAATTTCTTGTTGGATTATCATATGAGTTGTTATTAATTTCTTTATCTTACTATTTTAATGAGTGGCTACTAGTAGAATAAATTTATATTTTTATTTGAATCCGAGAGGAGAATCATAGAATAAAATAAAGGAATTAATGAGAAAGGTTCTTATCCTTTTTAAAATAAGGAGTTTGAATTAGCACTTAGGATAAGGATATACCTAGGAGCCTTATTTAGATCAATTGCAAGAAGAAAGTTGTATGCATCAAGATAAATTGTTGCGTCTTGGTGGGAGTTGTAGTTGTAATATTCAGATAAGTACAAGATTTGAGGTCGGGAGAACAAAATCATACCATAAACCTTGCGAATCAATAACTTGATAACAAACTAGAATGTGATAAGAAGACAGAATTGTGTGATTATTAGATGTTACTCAACCCAAATTCTCATCATTACTATTTACAACTGTTGCGTTCTTTGCTATTGTCAAAAATTGCTATTTCTTATTTATTTACATTTTTGTTCACAATTTCAAAATCATCGTGATACTTTACAACACTTAATATATCATTCTCTAGAACTAAAATTTGTTAATTTGCTAATTGCTTAGTCTTCGTGGGAACGATATCTAACTATCTAAGTCACTATATTACTTGTATGATCACGTGTACTTACATGTGCAATTGAAGGCAATGAGGTTTTAGACCCGTTGCCGGGGACTAGCATAATTAGTAATTTGTTAAATTTTTGGTTTTTGATAATAAGTTTAAGTGTTAATGACTTGATCTTAGCGACTGAATATTTGCAGTTTTATCTAAATACAGGACTGGTGAGAGATAAAGAGTTGGTAGAGCCTTTTGCAGAAATAGAATTGATGTTTCAACAAAGAAGAAGATCTAAAAATCCCATTCAACAGGTTCAAATGGCTGGAAGAAGAGATCCTAATATGGTTGATCCAAATAATCGTGTTGATCCAAAAGCCAGACATGTCCCAGCTTCGATTATCCCAGCAGTTCTTGCTCAACTAGCTACTAGACCTGTTCACAAGGTGGCAATCCCACTCATGAACCATGCGACTAACAGTACTCGCAAGCCTGAGCTAGGTGGTCAGTTTGAATTAAAGCAGATATGGTGCAGTTACTGAATTTGGCAGGGAAATATTCTGTCCTTATGAATGAAGACCCACAGCAGCACATATAGACCTTCATGGAAATAAGCGATACTTATATTCCTATAATATTAGACTAACACTCTTCCCTTTTTATTTAATTGGGGAAGCGAAGTGGTGGTTACATGATGAACCACCACTCTCCATCACTTCTTGGGAAGATCTAGCTCAGAAGTTCCTTATTTGATTCTTTCCATCTGGAAAGACTACGCAATTGAGAAGCGAGATTCTGAGTTTTAGATAAAAAGAAGGATAGAATCTCTACCAAGCTTGGGAGTGATTTAAAAACACGCTCAGAAATTTCCCTCACCATCATCAGTCTAATGATGTTCTTATTCATACTTCCATTGTAAGGCTAAAGTGAAATACCAAGATTCTCTTGGATTCAGCAGTAGGTAGGGAAGCTCGTTGGATTACTTCTCTATTTACGGTAATTCCTTTGATGTATGATTATAGAATATAGATCGAGTCCTAGCTCATTATGAAGAGACAAATCCTACGCTGGATTGGGAAAATGCCACTTTTTGGTTAAGGAAGGAATAGTCCTTGGCAATAAGGTGTCATGTAGAGGACTGGGAGTAGACAAAGCCAAAATTGAAGTGATTGAAAAGATACAACTTCTAGTTACAGTGAAGGGAGTCTGAAGTTTCTTGGGGAATGCAAGCTTCTATAGATTTTTTATTCAAGATTTTTTGAAGATTGCAAGACCTATGCGTAAATTGTTAGAAAAAAAAAGCTAGGTTTGATTTTGGGGTTGATTGAAGCAAAAGTTCACAGAAGCACCCATCTTGATTTATCCTTGGGAATTGCCATTTGAACTAATGTGTAATGCCAGTGATGTAGTTGTGGGAGCAGTTTTTGTGCAGAGAAATACAAGGAATTTTGCTCTATTTATTATTCTAGTAAATTCTTGAAACATGGCCAAATAAATTACACAGTCATGGAAATGGAGATGTTAGCACTTGTTTATGCATTCGAGAAACTTAGATCATATTTGGTGGGAACTAAGGTAATTGTTCACACTGAACATGCAACCATCAAGTATTTCTTAAATAAAATGGATGCCAAGCCTCGATAGATCAGGTGAATTTTATTGCTGCAAGAATTTGACTTAGAGGATCGTGATCGAAAAGGAGAATAAAATCAAGTTGCAGACTATTTTTCAAGGCTATAGACTCATGAACATATTGCTAATGACTTTTTCCACGTTTAGGAAGAGTTTATGGATGAAAAATTATTGTCTCTTGGTGCGTGTGACCTTCCATGGTATGCAGATTTTGTGAACCTATTCGTGTGTGGGGTTTACCCTCTTGAAGCTACCACTCAACAAAGAAAGAAATTGTTTCATGATTCTCGTTCTTACATATGGGACGAGCCATATCTTTTCAAGTAGGGTCCTAATGGTATTGTACGAAGATAGGTTCCAGAAGCTGAATTTACATAAGTGCTACAAAAGTGCCATTCATCTCCTTGTGGTGGCCATCATAGGGGTGAACGAACTTCCCGAAAAGTCGTACAATCTAGTTTCTTTTGGACAAGATTGTTTAGAGATGTCGTGTCTTTCGTGAAGAGTTTAGATCAGTGCAAGAGTTTAGGTACAGTTTTAAGGTATCATGAGATGCCCCTAAATAATATTCTTGAAGTTGAAACATTCAATGTTTGGGGGATAGATTTTATGGGACTATTCCTACCATCCAATGGAAATTTATATATTCTTGTGGCAGTTGATTATGTATCTAAGTGGGTGGAATCCACAACTTTCCCACTAATGATGCTAGAGTGGTATTGAAATTTGTGAAGAAGGACAAATTCTCCCAGTTTGGCACTCCCAGAGCTATCATGTGTGATGGAGGTACATATTTCGTTAACACTTGGTTTGAGAATCTTTTAGATAAATATGGTGTTAGGCACTAGGTTTGCACTACGTACCATCCTCAAACAAGTGGTCAAGCTGAGGTATCCAACTGAGAGATAAAGTAGATACTACAGAAGAATGTTAATGGGCAATGGAAGGATTGGGCCAAAAGTTAGATAATGCATTGTGCGCGTATAGTACAACTTATAAGATACCCATAGGGACCTCCCCATATCGCTTGGTCTACAGTAAATCTTGCCATATGCCTATAGAGCTGGAACATCAAGCTTATTAGGCCATGAAAAACTGAATCTTGATATGAAGGCCGTGCGAGAGAAGAGATTGTTATAGCTTGTTGAACTTGATGATTTTTATCTCCATGCTTTTGAGAATGCCAAACTGTACAAGGAAAAGCCCAAGAAATGGAATGACATGCATATTCAAGATAGAGTGTTTGAACACGAACAATTTGGTTTGCTATACAATTCAAAGTTAAAGTTGTTTCCGAGTAAATTCGGATCTAAGTGGTCTAGAATTTTTTAGGTGGTGTGAATAACGCCTCATGGTGCAGTTGAATTGTGGAATAAAGAAAAGACTGAGAAGTTTTTTGTGAATGTAAAATGTGTGAAGCATTATTGGGCTGATCATGGAGATAAGAACAATGTGTCCATCATATTTGCCGATAAGTGAGACCGAGCTAAGTCATTCTACGACGTAAACAAAGGTACTACATGGGTGGCTACCCATAAATGTAATGTAACAGCGTAGTTCTAATATGTATTTAGATTTTTAGAATAGAAAAAAAAGTAAAAATACAAAAAGATGAGTCATGCCACGACAAAAAATAAGGCGCTACGTGGGACGAAACCCACTGGTTCTTATGATTTTTTGTTGTTTGTGTTTAGTATGCAGGGATGAGAGTATTGAAATTGAGGATAATACCACATCCAAGGAGGCATTCAGTTTTACATTATTTAAGTTTTGTGCAACATCAGGTAAGAAAGTGGGTTGAAAAATGCAATAAAAATGTTGATTTTTATGTCACCGCATTGCAGTGAGATGACAATCCACAATTGTCAAATTCTAGTGGGTCATCGCGATAACACTGCATTATGGTGATGGATTAAAACACAAAAAAATTGCTAATTTAATGGTCACCGCATTGTGGTGAAGTCCCAAACCACAATTATCACTTTCCAAAACCTCACTGCGATTCCACCGTATCACAATGAGGGTAAAATGTGTAATTTTTTATAAATTAAATTGGGTTCAACCCGACCTGACCTATAAATACCCCTAAACCTTACAACCTCTTATTTTTTCTCTTTAACCGCTGCTTCTTAATCCCCTAACACAAAAAATTCTCTTTCAATTTTCCTCAATGCTCAATTCTTACCATTAACACGTAAGGCAAGTTTCAATTTTTTTAAATTTTATCTTTATCTTGATGAGAATTTTGGTATTATTGGCTAGAATAGGTTTAGTTGTGAATGATTCACTTGAGTGTAGTACCTCATGCCGCAATTATCATGAATTTATTATGAATTGTCAGTCATTTTGTTCATGATTATGTAATCCATTGTTAAATAAGTGTGTTATGATAATTTGATACATATTGGAATAAAGTGTGTTACGATATTTGTTTGGTGATGGGTGTTAGTATTGAGTTGGTGTACCTTGATTGATGTAAATATCTATGGTGGGGCGTGAGTTGCTTAAACTATGTATGTGTCCATGTGATTAAACTTTTGGGGGTATTGTGTTTTGTGCACATTTGTCAGGGTAGCAATCTTGTGGTAAATTATACATTTTGTCAAAGTGTACTCATTGTTTGAATTTGTTTAATATGGGAGGTGTCATATTACAAAGAAGGGAAGTCTGGGTACTTTACTTTGCAATAATGCACATTAAACTGAAGAAATAAGCGTGGGGTAAACCAACTGGTGCTAGGTTTGTGAGATATTGACTTTTAAATTCTTATCGATAGAAGGCATATAGAGTTGAAATAAGGGTAGAATTTGGGTTGAATATGCGTGATTGGGTCATTCCTGTAATAACTTGTACACTTTTCTCATCGACTCCTATTTTTTATATATAATATTGTTAATGAATGTGAAAATTTGAGAGTCGTCTGTAAGTGTATCACCTCGAATTAACTTGATGTAATAGATTAAGGGACATAACTGTGGATAGCTGTCAGTGATTGATTTTGTTAATGACTTACTAGGATCCTAAATATTTTTGGCATAACTATATTTGGCGATGATGTATTGAATAGGGGAAGTCTGAGTACCCCGTTCTTACATATGAGCAACTTAGTTAGCACCCATATGTGGGGTGACGTTGTCACTTGTCCAAAATCAGTTGTGGTTAGCATAATCTATGACATGGTTAATGATCTGTCTATTGCATGTTTTGAATCAGAGGAATTATGGATCGGACACAACTAGAACTCAAAGGGAAAGTTGGTACTTCTGAGCCAGCTAGAAAATGAAATAGGCAGCTCAAGAGGCAAATTGATAGAGTGCCCCATGCTCCACTAGTCTCGCATGGTCAAACACAGAGATTTAGGTTTAAGGCAATCAAGCAAGCAGACAATAAGTGTTACATCAAACATATACCTGAGGTGTTTATTATCGGGCTAGCCTGCAATGGGAAAACCCAAGTATGGTATATCATCTAGAATAACTGAACATGACTTTCATATTTTATCAGCCAACAGAGTTCCATTTGCGTCTCGTATGCGAGTTTTATGCCAATTTGGATCCACGGGACCCACTTCATGAAGTGAAAGTTCGGGATAAAGTGGTGAGATTTACAATAGAAGATATCAATAACTTGTTGGGGATACTCGAGGCAGATGGAAACCAGTTAAGGCAGATGATCATCACTGTAAACTATCTTCTTATCAAATATTTTCTTTGTGGTACTCGTTTGGCTGCTAGGAGGTCTAGACAGTGAGGCACGGGTCGTTACCCCTCATTACCATATGCACAGATGAACAAGGATGCTCGTATGTAGGGACACATTATGAACCATTGCATTATCCAAGGCAAACATATGAAAGAGGTTACACATGATTGGTTATGTTTGATTTATACTCTAATATGTGATGATGTTGAAATAAATGTGGGCCAGGTGATATTTTTTACTATGAAGAAAGTGCACTATATTGAGGGGTGTAGCTATGGCTTTGGGGGTTTGCTGACTCAATTTTTTAGGAGGCACCAAGTCGGGGAGGAGGAGTTAGATTATATACCTGTGGCAGATAGTGCCCTATTGATGTCGCCATATCTAGGAGCACAGTTGGGTTCTAAGGCCCAATTCTTACTATTGCAGAGCATCAAGCTCGAATTGATGAAATCACTGGGAGAATGTATAGCTTACAAATGCTGCAGCTGCGGGTTGGGGGAAGAGAAGCTATAAATAAAGAGATTCGTGCTGTAGATTTGGATTACCCCCTTGGACATCATGCTAGGACATTTCTAAGGATTGGGCTAGAGTTCGTTGAACCGTTAAATAATGATATACCTATAGATGAAGAAAGACAGGGGTAAGACTCGGATATAGAGTCTAATGATGATGAGCAGTCTGAGGATGGTGATGCAGATGTTGTTGATAGGGCAGAGGATGATAGTGATGATGCTAATACTGAATAGGATGATATGGTTGATGCCTCAGCAGGGAGTATCTAGCCACCTCACTATTTGAATTTAATTGTAAGAACTGGGACTATTCTTCATTTAAGTGTGGGGTGGTGTCTCACTTCTTATTCTTCTTCTACTTCTTCTCATTATCTCTGTATCTTGGTATTTTAGTTTGTGTTGGTTGGATAGTTTTTATCTTACTTTTCTTCTGTTTTGGGATGTTTTTATTTTTTGTCTTGTTGGATGTTATTAATATCTATTCGGAATATTATGACTATAATAATTAGTAAGTTTGAGGTATGGGTTATTGCAAGCCCTCAAGGCATTTTTCTCATATTTCTTTTAGTTTTAAGTGTTTGCTTTTATTATATATGCCCTCCTTGGATATATCAGTTTGAAGTATTTTATTTTCTCCATTCTTTGAAATTCTCCTCTTTACCCTCAAGGTAATTCAAAATAAATTGTCATAGCTAGTTGTCCTCCCCTATGATAGATAAATGATGACCTTCATTAGGGGAGTTAGTCTTTAGAAATTGAGAATTGATAAGAGTC
The DNA here is from genome assembly GCF_002878395.1 of Capsicum annuum. Lineage (NCBI taxonomy): Eukaryota > Viridiplantae > Streptophyta > Magnoliopsida > Solanales > Solanaceae > Capsicum > Capsicum annuum. The sequence goes on along the minus strand of NW_025896087.1, from coordinate 2,429,184 downwards.
CAATTATTACTTTTGATAAATGCTGGGCCATTTTTATAGTGACTTTGAACGAATTTGTTTTAAAACAAAAGAAAAAATGAAATATTTTTAGATGCTAAATCTTAATAGGTGTAATATAATTTGTTGGCTTAATGTTGAATTTGACAAAGAACAAAATCAGGAATCGTAAGGATCCGATTTGATTCCATGCATGCACCATGAGTGTGAGTGTTTGTTTTTATCTTACATGTATAGGAATGTCTAGAACTTTCCCTGTGTGTTTTCAAAGAGAAATAAAGGGTGTTGGGTGTATGAAGTGATTTAGGCATTTATTTATAGCCTAATTGTAAAGACTTTTTTTACCTACACTTATGCATGTCCATAGTAAACCCCTTTGAGCCTATAACCTGATTTTTTTTGTAGTCTTGTACTTAGCCTAATCCCTTATTTAATAGACCTTAATTTGATCCAAAACTCCTATGCGCTTTAGTATCAAAAAGTAATTGAGTAAGGAGTGTGAAATGAAGGAGGAAATATGTGAAAGTGAAGCCCCAAAATTGTAAGTTATTGGTGCATAAAATTGTGTGGTTGGGAGAGAAAGAAATTGTTCTAAAGGAAGTTCTTTTTTTTTTTCCTAGTTGGGTTATAATGAACCTATTTTGGCCCTGGTTCGTTTCAGACAATGTGTAACTCAACTAAGACAAGTAGTTCTAGTTAAGGGTGGCTATTGTAGGGGTGCGTAACAGTAAATGGGTGTAAAGAAGAATGGGAAATTGAATCATGATATAAAAGAAAAATGTTCCCACCATAGTTTATGTTAATCTGCTTAATGATATTGGGGTGAAACAAATAATGTGTAAAGATAATAAAGTGATAGTTGGGTTGATATGATGTGATTTCAATTAAAGATTAACATGTATTAAAGCACTTAGGGAGATTAGTCACTATTTCTTAAATAGTTCCTACCTGTCACTTAGCCTACATTGTAACCATGAAAGACCTAATTGATCCTAAATTTCAATAGCCAACTATTAGTAGAGTATTACACTAAGGGCAGGCTTATGGTTCATTATCTATCATGTATGAATTCATTGCTGAGAGTGAATGATTGAATTTTGATATTCCCTTATGAGAAATAGTGGAATTTTGGGTGGTATGGGGAAACTTTCTTGTTGTGAGGGTGCATGATGATGAAAGTCTGGATTACTTAATGTGTTGTTTTATTTAGTGATTTGATTATGTTTTCCAACACATCACATGTCACTATTGAGATGATGATGTTTGAAATAAATTGTTCATCTGCATAAAAGTATTCTTGACATGTTTTGAGATGAAGAGTGATTGTTATAAATTGTAAGTGCCCAATGCAAGTATAGCTCTTAGGTTGTAATGTGAAGCTTAATTTGGTATCATGTTTGTGATTGTTTGAGGAAGAACAAGGTTCTAAGTGTGTGTAGGTGATCTTGGGCGTATTTATATGTCCAATCACCTATATTTACCTATATTTAGACTTGTTCTGAGATTGAAACGGTGTTATTCTAATTAAAGTCGATCCATAAGTGTGTTCCTTATTAAATAGAAATAATTACTGTGTGCGGGATTAAATTTTGATGGAATTGAACGTGATTTGATGCATTAAGGAGATATAACGATAAAAGGAGCAATGAAGGCCTTAGAACATGGCTTGGGAAGAAAATATGAAAGGAAAAAGCTCCAGAATTCTCTTTCAGGATGTCATCGCGTTGTGGTAAAGAGATAATCACTACTGCTCGTGTTTGGAAGCCCACTGCATCGTGGTGGAGGTGAAATGGGCAATTGTCACTATCCATAACCTCAACGCGATTCCACCGCATCGTGGTGAGGGTCCAATCCACAATTGTCACTAAATAGAGTCTCACCATGATTGCAATGCATCGCAGTGAGAATGGCGATGAGGAGGCTGTCGCAACGTAGTGAGAGAAAAATGTGGGTTTTTCAGCCTAGCTATAAAAGGAAAAATTCAATACAATTTGGGGACACTTTGGAAAGCATAGTAGGGCAAAAAAATACAAAATTCCCTTTTTAGGGTTCGTAAAATTTCTTTTGAACTTATTTACTTAGAGATTAATTCTTGGTATGATTATTTACAAATTTTTTATGTTGAATTAAAACATGAGTGGCTAAACACCCTTGTTCTGGGGTTGAGGCCAAGAACATGATTACTCTTTGATATTCTTTATTGTAATTTCTTATTGGATTATCATATGGATTGTTCTTAATTTCTTGAGCTTACTGTTTTGAAGAGTGGACACCATTAGAATAAATCTATATTTCAATTTGAATCCATGAGTAGAATCGGGGACTAGAACGAAGAAATTAAGGTCAAAAGTTCTTATCCTTTTATCAAATAAGGGGTTTGGATTAGCACATAGGATAGGGATATACTTAGGAGCCTTGTTTGGTTCAATTTTAAGAAAGAAGTTGTATGCATCTAGATGAATTATTTCATCTCTATAGGAGCTATAGTTTAAATATTCAGATAGATAAAAAATGTGAGGTCGGGAGACCAAGATCATACCATAAACTTTGCAAATCAATAACCCGATAACCAACTAGAATGCAACAGAAAGATAGAAATATATGATTGTTAGATGTGCCTCAACCCTGGAATTGTCATCATTACTGTTTACAACTGTTGCGTGCTTTGATGTTGCCAAAAATTGCTATATCTTATTTATTTATAGTTTTTTCACAATTTCAAAATCATTGTGATACTTTACAATAGTTAATATCTTCTTTTCTAGAACTAAAGTTGGTTAATTTGATAATTGCTTAGTCCTCGTGAAAACGATATCTGACTATCTAAGTCACTATATTACTTGTTCGATCACGTGCACTTACGTGTGTGTTTGAACGCAACAAATCAAATTGGGGTTTCTAGAGAATTTCCTAGTGATGGCCAATTCAGATGTCTTGTTATCTAGGGGAGGCTATTTAAACATGACATTGTGATCCCAACACCTATGCCAAATATTAATAAATACAAGCTACATCCTTAGCAACTAAGTGCATAGAGACACCACCCACAATACTGGTGAATAGATTACCTTTAGAAGTACTATTTGTACAGAAATCCTAGAACTCAGGCCAAACAAATTTACGTTAAGTCTCTCCTTGAAGAAATATGGAAGACCAGTCTTGGAACTAAATTTTTCTCAAGGGTATGGCCATTTCAGCTCCAACAAACAAAGTAATGACATGTCCTTGAATGAATGACTTTTTGTGGAAGTTTAAGACATGCTATAGATGTGAATTAATATGCTCGGAGGTGTCAATATCAGTAGAGGGAGGAACATCATCCTCAGTAGCTTCAAGATAAGAGGATGGAACATGTTGAGTGACATATTTTGAGGACTTGAATTTTGAAGACCTCAGCAAGAGATTAGAATTAGATGGAGGAGTTTGTGTAGTGTAAGAAAAAGGTTTCTTCTTTTTGCTCGCATTGAGAGCAGCCTCAAGAGTAGCAGTTTTTTGTCTCTTTCGATTTCTGGTGTGAGGGGTTCATCAAAAATAGCAAGCACACTTTCTTCAACATTGTTAGTCTTTTTATTTATGACCCTATAAACTTTACTTTAGTGAGAATATCCTATGAAGATTTCCTTATCATTTCTTGCATCAAATTTGTCTAGAATATCTTTTCTATTATTATGAATGAAACATTTACAACAAAAGGTTCTAAATTGAGAAATATTTGATTTTCTTCCATTAATTAATTTATAGGGAGTATTATCTAGTGTGGGTCTAATCTTGTATCTATTTACAATGTAACCATTAGTACTTATGGCCTTAGCCAAAATATTTTTTCCAACATTTCCTTCGAGCATCATTGTTTTAACCATATCTACAAAGGTCTTATTTTTCCATTCTACTACTCACGTATGTTGTGGTATTCTAGGCGTAGAGAAATTATGTTCTACACCATTTATTGAAGAAAATTCTAAAAATTTTGCATTTTCAAATTTTGTACCATGGTCTAATCTTATCTAAATCAAGGAACTGCCTGGCTTCATTTCTATTTACAAAATAAATATATAAAATACCTCAAAAACATATTCCTTGGAATCCAAAAATTGTGTCTAGGTAAACCTGGAATAGACATCAACAATAACAAAAACATAAATTTTGCCTCATTTGCTTTGAATTCTCATTGGTCCACAAAGGTCTATATGGATTAGGTTGAGGCACTTTCTTCCAATGACACGGTTCTTTTGTTTGAATGTTGATCTTACCTGCTTCCCTCTTACACAAGAACTACAAACTTTATCTTCTTTGAACTTGGTTTCGGGTATGCCCATCACCATGTCCTTGGAATTTAGTTTTTTTTAATTACTTTAGAATGGCATGTCCAAGTCTTTTATGCCTAAAGAGGGGATAACTTTTAAGTACACTTAAATATGTCGGTCTTGTTCTAGGCATCTCCATGACATTAGTTTTTTACATATTTTTGTGTTTTCTTCTCTTAGAACAATCTCCTTAGCATCTATCCTTTTGACCTTACAACCTGCAAAAGTAAAAGTTACCTTATTACCTTTGTCACATAATTGTGAGATGCCAAACAAATTGTGTTTTAGTCCAACCACAAGATAGACATATTCCAGTGCTCCAGATTCAAATTTATCTTTCCAACTCCAGTAGCAATACCCTTTTTACCATCTCCAAATGATATTTCACCAACATAAATTTTATAGAAGGAAAGAATTTTTTTTTGTCTCCAGTTAAGAGTTTTGTGCAAGCAGTATCCAGGTACTATTGTCACTTCCCTCTATTCACACTTCCCTAAAAAATAAGTAGGGGTTAATTTTAGGAACCAGAAAAGCTTGGGTCCTTTCTTATGATCCAAAACAAGAATAAGGTTCCTCTAGTCTATTACGGAAACAAGTTGTGTGATCTGTTTATCTGACCAGCCTTAACTATCTTCCTATTAGTCTGTGATAATTCTGAGTCATATACTTTAACTAGATTTGTGTTTCTAGTTCTACTTTTTGCTGCAACTGGACATTTAGTCGTTGGTTGTCCTAGATTTCCACAAATATAGCATAGATTCTATGTAGCATTAGATCCTTTTTAAAAGTCTAATCTGGCTTTCTCATTATTTGCTCTTTCACTTATATTATGAACAATTCTTGTAGAATTTGTCCATCTATTAGCTTTTTCAAAATCATTTTTTTAACTTGTAGACTTCTTACTTCAATTTCCTTACTTTTTCTTTCTCACAAAAGCATTCATTTTTAAACTTTATCAATTTTGTCTCAGTTTTTGCTTGTTTCTCACTCATAACCTTTTTGTCTTTTTCAGAAATAGATAGTTTTAAAATTTCAATTTTTAGGTTCACGTTTGTTGAATTAAGTTTGCTAACCTGTTCCTTTAGGGTGAAACTTTCCTTTTCAGCAGTTATTTCACAAGCCTCTATGTCAATATAATCAAACTTTAGTCTTGCAAGAATACTAAATATTTCATATCTATTAGAGGTTAGTTCTTGAAAGTCATCACTTCGTTAGTGAATCAAGCTTTCTTTTTGAAAACAAGTGCACTTTTTCTTTTAGTTTAAATGTACTTACCTTAGAGATTACATCTTCTTCTTCCATATCAGAGTCACCAATGGCCATGAGAGCAGTTACATCCTCATTATCTGATTCTTCTAATTCAGATTCCTAAGTAGCTAAGATAGCATACTCTTTCTTTTTATTTTTCTTGGACTTTTCTTTTAGTTCCTTTTCATCTCTCTCCTTTCTTCACTTAATATCCCCGATTTGGTGATCAGTCTTACCACATTTACAACATCCGGCCTGATTATCATTGGAATTTTTCTTGCTAATTATTCATCTCTTTGTTTTAAAGATCATATTGAAGTTCTTTATGATGAATAGAAATTTTTCTTCATCTAGTTCAATATCCTCATCATTATCAGATGCCTTCTAGGCTAGAGTATTCTCAAGTGCAACATCATCATCCTTTTCCTCATCTATTTGCATTTCATAAGTCTACAAGTACCAACAAGCTTATCCAATGTTATCTTAGTTAAATCCTTTGCTTGTCTAACTACTGTGACTTTGACATACTATTTTGGCTTAGAAAAAACTCCCAAAACCTTCTCCACCTGTCCCTCAGTAGTGATAATCTTTCCCGAGGATGTCAACACTTTAGTCAAGTAAGTAAATCTGGTCATAATTTCATGTACTGTTTCATTTCCTTTCATCTTGAAGGCCTCATATTCAGTGAAAAGTAAAGAAATTCTGAATTTTCTCACTTGTATAGTATCCTCATGTGCATTTAACAATGCATCCCAAATTTGTTTTGCACTAGTGCAATTTAACACCCTATTACACTTAGCAGGACCTAGTCCCTAAACCAAAAGGTTGTTAGATTTTCCATTTTTTTAATGCAACTAGATCCTAAGGAATGAATTCACTTCTGACCTTTTTCATTTGCTCTCCATCGACTATTTTCGTAGGAATTGTTGGGCCATCAGTGATCTTATCCCATAGCTTATAGTCTTCTCATTAAAGAAACATTTCCATTCTAGCCTTCTACCAAATAAAATAAGTACCATAAAAAAGTGGTGATCGAGTGGTTGATTGTCCTTCACATTGTCCAGTATATGATGCAGAATTCATCCTGATGATATTATCTTAGGTTCTAACCTTTGTTAAGATAACCTTGCTCTGATACCAATTGATAGAGTACACTACCTACTTGATTGTTTAATTTACCTTATTAATTACTTATGAGTGAAACAAGTTGCCTAATGTTTTTCAACTATACTAACATAGTGTAAGTAAATGAGACAAGGATTTTCACGCGGAAAATACACGTATCAAATAGGGTAAAAGGCTACGACCTATACGTCTACATGATTTCACCCCAATTTATACTAAACAACTTTAAGCCTCGACAAAAGACAAATTACAAAACTTATGTAATTTAGAAATTCTTAACTCTAACTCTTACTCAATAAAACTCACAATCTTCCTGAGATATGTGATACCAAGTATTCAAATTTTCCAAATTGAAGACAATAATCCTTATTCACTTTATACTTCACTGAATCTAGAATTATATCTATATTACACCTCAAGAACCAAACCTAATACATAGAAACTAAGACACCTTACTTTCTAAGTAATAGAACTTTGTTCAACAACGTGTTCTCCCAAGTTGTGAGATGCTAAGTCTATCCATTTTTCTTTTTCTTTATGATTAAGTGAGTGACTGTGCAAGTCGCTCCCTTCATTTAAACACAACTCTTCAAAGATTTTTTCTTTAAATCAGACTTCTATCTCTAGTGAAACTCAAATCTCTTCAGAGTTTGTTGTGAAGTGAAAGTACTTCTTCAATTTAACCTTAACCTCTCTTATCTTCAAGTGTTGTAATCAAATTCAATGTCTTCTATTCCAGACATGATTATTACTTTTGAGGTTATCAGCTGCAACAACATATCTATTCCCGAACCCAAGTTCTCTTGTCCCTTATAGTAGTGAACTCTTTATGGAATGTTCATTATTTATCTGTATGTCAGTGAACCACCTCAACTAACATGTTTCTAATTTTTTCAATCACCAAAACATTATGAACTCTAATAATTTTACTTTATCACTCTTTGAATATAATAAATTTAATGTTCTGGATAATGCATTGACTAATGAATGCTCCCTCCATTTAAAAAGGAATGACCTACTTTCCTTTTTAGACCGTTTCAGAAAGAATGACCCCTTTCCTTTTTTAGTAATACTTTAATTTCAACTTTTCACATGACATGTTTAGGACCACAAGATTAAAGGGCATTTTGGTAAATTTGACACAACTTCCACAAGATTCAAAAGTCTTCTTTATTGACAAAGTAGGTCATTCTTTTTAAAATGGAGGGAGTACTATTTAATAGCAAAGGTAAAATGTGTAGAAATAAGTAAATTATTCATTGGTTTTCAAAACTGAACAAGTATTACTTGACATCAATTTTTATCATAGTAGATAGGTAGAGATGGAGATAGAAAATAATTTTAAACATTTATATATAGTACAATTTTATGTCGAAGGATCGTGGGTCAATAAAAGAAAGGTAAGTGCATCTATTATGTGTCCTCATAATATGATCGCTAATAGAACGCAAGTGGATCTTTTATAACATGATCTCTAATAAAATAATGCTTGATATCAATATGCTTTGGTCTAGAGTGATGCACAGGATTTTTAGATAGACAAATTGCACTAAAATTATCAAACATAATTTTTGCAGGCTTAATAGAAATGTCATTATCACTGACTTGATAAATCATTCAAAGAATTTGTGCACAACACAAGCCGATAGAAATATATTCAGACTCAATAAAGGAGAGGGAAATCCACTTTTGTTTTTTACTACTCCATGTTAAGAGAGAACTTCCTAAAAGTTTGTATGTGCGACTAGTGCTTTTTCTATCATCCTTGTCACCTGCATGATATCCATAAAAAAACTCTTTTTCTTAAAATTATTTGATTTAGGATAATAAAGTCCAAGGGAATTGTTTTAATCAAATATCTAATAATTCTTTTAATAGCAGTCAGATGACACTCCTTAGGAGCAGACTAGAATCTGGCACATTTGGATAGACTGAAGAAGAATTATGATCAACTGGAAGTGAGATATAGATAAGAGTCAATCATACCATGATAGTTAGTTTCATCAATAGTTTTACCATCATGATCAGATGCAAACACACATGTAGACCTCATAGGAGTGCCAAAAAATTTCTCATCCTTCACTACAAATTTCTCAATAATTTTTAGGGTGTATTTGTTTTGGAAAATGAAGGTCTCTTCTGTTAACTGGTGTATTTGGATCCTCAAGATTAATGTTAAATCTCCCATCATGTCCATTTTAAACTCACCTTGCATTAGCTCAAAAAATTACTTGCAGAAGACAACATTAGAGCATCCAAGATAAAAAAGGGTGTATCAAATTTTCAGAGGAAGTTCTTTAGATAAAAGAAATTGTATCAAATTTTTAGAGGAAGCTCTATAGATAAAAAAAGTTGTATCAATTTTTTACCTTGATAAATTATGATAGTTAGAATTTTTGCCTAGATTTTTCTTACCAAATTTGAGTATTAATTTTCTATCGAAGAAAAAGAAAATCAATACTATAATTACTTATAGGTTTACTATAAGAAAAAAATAAGAAACTCTATCATATTTTACTAACCTCTTTCTTAAAAGAAAGATTTTGGACCTCTATAAATAGAAGACTCCTCTTCTCATACAATACAATGTAGTCCTCAAAAAATTCTAGTTTATAGGGAGATTAATCTTCCAATAAATTTATATGTTTTTCGAATTTGGTTTTAACATGTAGGCCAATTAGCCAAATCATATTAATCATATGTTTTTGTTATATTTTTCTTTGTCGTCTGAAGTATCAACTCCAAGGTTTGAAAACTATTAATTTCCATATGACAACCTTTAAATATTAAACCCAATAAGTGGTATCAGAGCCTACGGTTCAAAGGTCCAGTGTTTTGATCAAATGAGGTTGAAGAAAGGTTCAAGGTGGTTCAAATCAATTTGCGACCAATTTCATGATAATGAGGATTTTTGTCCAACTACATGTGAAGAATAAATTTCAATCATATTTTCAACATTCCAGTTGCTGCATCTTTAAATAAAAATAAAATATTAATATTTAACCCATTTTAATCATGATATTATAAACCTTATTTTTAAACATGGTAATCAGAAGTGATGAAAATTATGCGAAGAACAACGATCATGCACACAATAAAGGTGGATCAAATTATGCTATGAAAATCTAGTGAAAAAGGAAAGATTTGTTATGATTTTTCCCGTGATTTTCTTACCAAATTTGAGTATTAATTTTCTATTGAAGAAAATAAATGTACTTCCATAATTACTTTTAACACCCCAAAAATCCAAGACAATATTTGAACCATGTTTCAAGTTTATGTAAAATCAAACATCATGTTTTGATAGTTTGATAAGTGATTTAGACAAATATTATGGTCACAAATAGTTGTTAACTTATACACGTGTCAAAACATCCCTTAGCTTTTAGATTCTTGTGAAGAATATAATTATATTCAGCTTCAAACGATCATAACTTTTTATTACTATGAATTTTTTAGCTGATGACACACCATCAAATAGATAATTTAATTATCTTTCCATTGCCACCAATTTCACCATTATCTAATAACGAAGTTAAAAGTTATATCCAAATTACATAAGCACTATCAAAGTTGCCAGTGACAACGACTCATTGTCAGACATTATGTGTCATTAGAGGGAGATAAGGTGCTAAATTTATGTCTTTTTACCATGGCTGAAGTAATGACTCATGAGCAGACCAACGAGTCATTGCCAGAGTTGTCTGGACTGCTTTCAAGAGTTTTTCAGAATTATTTTGTGGGGCTTCATTTAAGCTATCCCAAGGATGAATCTAAAGATTAAACAACTCGAAATCTCTCACTCTCAACATAACACCCAAATTTGTCAAGAAACATGCAATTTTTCACTCCTCTAAAGCAAGAAATTTGAGTTCTTCATTACCAAGTTCAAATCCTCAAAACATTAGTTTAAGAATCAAGAGTAATCAAATATGTGGGTATTCAGTGAGGATCTACTTTCATCCTCATGTCCAAATTATGATTTATTTTTCATGAATTTTATGATCTTCATAAAATAGGGCTTTTACCCAATTATTACTCCAAGCATAAATTCAATCCTCCATAATATATTTTCCATTCTTAAGCATGTTTTAATGCTTATTCATGGTCTCATAGGCCCATATTATATCATTCACAGTTTTCTTAAATACATGCATGATTTACATGATAATAGTTAAGATTTCAAGCATATGATCAAGCTATATGAGATTTATGAATTTCAGGACTATTAAGCACTATTTATCGCCATTTTGTGAATTTCAATCTATATTAGTTGACGTACCATATTTTTCCCATGAAATTTAGTATTTTTGCATACTTGGAATTATGAACCCTTATTATGTTGGTAAATTTTTAATTTTGGACTTGAGTTATGAAATTATCTGTTATGATTAGATCATCGAATTTCTACTTTTTAGTCACATTACTCAGAGCTGGTGGATTATGAGCTCCTAATGCTTAGGGATTCATGCATATATCAATTTACATGATTGTAAGCACTTCAAACTATCCCTTATTGATAACATCAGAAGGTAACCATAATAGATAGTACAGTTTCCGATGTCATTCAGTTGGGAGTAGTACTTAGCATCGAGTGAACGTAGGGGTAAAGTCCCATCCATTACTCAGGGCTGAGACCTTTAGTAGCAGTCCCTAAGTTCTAAAACTACTGTAGAGCCATAGTTTATAAGGGGTCACTCATCAGTTATGGAATGACACCCTATTTCTTAGGGACATCAGTTTAGTAGATCCACACAAGCCAGTGTTTGTACCCTTGGAAAGGTGCTAGAACCTTTTCAACTGGAGTTATAGGTCGGATCCTAATTTGCTCAGATTGGGTATGTCTATTATGATTAGCTACCATAGTCCTTAGTTCATGTTTCAATTTATGTTTCAATTAAGCATATGCATGACCTTGTAATCAAGTAATATTCAGTACATGTTTATACTTGGTCATTACACAAGTTCACATCCCATAGTTTCAGAACTAGTATACACATATAAAACTCAACTTAGTTTTACTTTATTTTATAATATTTATTTTTATAATAGTAAAACTATTACGTACAACTTGGTTTAAATGTATATAGTTTAGAAAATGTCTTACATTAAAATTTCAAAGCATGGTTTAAGTGTTTTCATGACAAGTGCATATCTCACATAGTATATTCTAAAGTACAGATCGCACACCTCTTCTGTCTACATTTTTTATGTGATGTAGATTCAAGTGCTTACTACAGGATCATAGACATACAAAAAATATCATTTAAACAACATGTGATGACTTCTCATATTTCGAGTACTAAAGTTAATTAGAATTTCAGTGTTTTATTTTCTTATTTGTATTGACTTGGTATAGTTGGGGTCATATCCCAACTATCTATAGTCAGTTTTAGTAGAGGCTACATAGATAGTCAGACAGAGTTAATTTAGGTAGTTCAAGATCCTTTAAATTAAAGTGTTGTAAACTTTGAACTGTAATGTATTGATGTGACACCCTATAGTTTTAACGCTTTTTTGAAGCTTCTAAAATAATCTTTAGGGCCCCCATAATGATGGTAGATTATGTATTGATGTTGTGGGAGGTTTTAGGGGTATTTACCGACCTCAAAACTAAGCAGGCATCGTAAATTAGAGCTTAGGCGAAGGCTAGGCATCACATTACCATTGCCTACCTTCACTGGAATGGCTTGGCCATGGTTTAGGTGCCAAAAACCTTGTAGTTGGCGATGGCTTCGATGCTGTAAACCTTATGGTTGGCCATGGGTTAGGCACCACAAACTGTAACGCCTGAAAAATGGGTCATAGAGCATCACACGGTGCTTGAGGCTACGAGTAGCCCCAAGCTAACCCTATGAGCCATTTTCATTCAGTTTAGCACAAATCAATGGGGTTTCCATAAATAACCCTCAAATATCAACAGAGTAATCATCATCAAAGAATAAAAGAATTTCAGAGAGATAACAAAATACGACTTATTAGTCAACTCCCAACACCTATACTAGTCTGAGAAGCCTCTAAGAAAATCAATAAAACCAGCGAGCCATTGAGACATGCCCTAACTGACTCATACTCAGTTATCAAATGTAAACAATTCTGTGAAACCAACATCAGACATCACGTCCTTGGAAAATGAGGACTCACCACAACAGAGGATGTAGAACAGCATGCCCGAAGAATCACTGTCCAACCTGGAACTGAACACCTGAACCTACATTCCGAGAAAATGCAACCCATATCTGAAGATGTGGGTCAGTACCATGGAAAGGAACCGAGTGTATGGGGGTGTATGCAATTGTATAAACATCATCATCATAAATATTTATAAGAACTATGCAGGATGTATGAAAGACTTACATAGCCTAAGAAAATCATCTTAATCATGAGAGGATGAAATAAGTACAATAACATATGTGAGTCATCATATAAGTTGTCAATCACTTGCAGTTCATCAAGAATATCAATTCTCATAATGTAAATATCATTTAAATCTTTAGAAAGAATAACCTTCACAATTCCACTTTCAAATCACTTCACCATTCACCATAGACACAAGGAAACACACACACACTGGGAGATCATATAACCGACATAAACCATGTGAGCTACATGGAGTCCAACGTACAACCCACGTTGGGGAGAGCCATCGTATCCTTGCCGTCGGAGTAGGACTATTGATATCAAATCTACACAAACTAGTGATCACTATATAAATCAGCCTCGGGCTCACTCCTACGGGGGCACGTAGTTCTAGGAAAGTAAGGTCACTTTATACCTCCTAGTTGGTGCAAAAGATTTCTGCCCGACTTAGCTCAGATCATTTCAAAGACAATCCACAACAAAACAATTTTAGTAATATATAAATATACATCGGGAGCCATCATGCTTCCCATCTATCAAAATCAACCACATTGTGGATTTCTTTAACACTCGAGTTCAAAATAACTCAATTAAGACCAAAAGGTCAAATCATTCAAAATATCTCAAATATTCAACATCAACGTATTTATAACACACACTTTCTCAAAAAAAAAACATAATTTTCAATGGGGATTCACGACCCAAATATCAAAATCATGATAAATATCGTTCAAGATTCATCCTTTATAGCTCCGCACATGTAAATTCATCTTTCAAAATCATAAACATCAAGATTTCATAATAATCATCTTAAGATATGGGTTCATGCTTCAAATTTGTAAAAAGCAAATAAAAATCATGCCTTTGCAAAGAAAATTACTTTTGGGCACAAGAACGAAAGAGAGTTCGTGTTGAAAAATCCCACATACCTTGAATGATGAACTTTAGATCGATACTCATTTTTGAGATGTTAATCGTGCCTTTGAATGATGGTTCTTGGAGCTCTTGAACTAGGAACTTGGAATCTTGAATAAATTTGCAGAATTAATGGTGAACTTTGGAGGTTCTTGAAGTTGGATGTAGGAGCTTAGGGTTTTCTTTTTAAGGGAATTTGATGAAATATAATATACAATGCTTCTAATAAGATTTAATATAGGGTTTGGATGGACTTTGGGTGAGGTGGGTATGACCGAAACGCCCCTAAAAATCAAATAATTTTCGAATCTATCCTTTGGTGGACTGTTTTGCTAGTCTGAAGTAGATCAACCATAACATTTAAATTCGATATCCAAATTGGATGAAACCAATTTCATTAGAAATAGGACTCTCATATCTTTCCATTGATATATAGTATCTCACCCAGATCATTGTGTACGAGGAGTTATAATCGTTTGAAGTTGACCCAAAAATTCGCTTTTGATAGGTTGAAGTAGATCGACCATAACTTTTTGCTCTGATAGACAAATTAGATGAAACCAATTTCATTGGAAAGAGGACTTGTATAGCTTTCCGTTGATATATAGTAGATCACCCAGATCATTATGTACAAGGAGTTATAATTGTGTAAATTTGGAGCAAAAATACACCAGGCCTCAGTACTGTTTCCTGCACGTTTTACAGTTCACTACTATTCACAGTTCGATCGGAATGTTCATAACTCGTCGCTCGGGTGTCCGTTTTGGATGATCCACTTATCATTGGAAATATTATTCGATACTCTACGTAATGGTGGGTCATAATCTAAGATATTCCATACGGAAAATTTGTAATTTATTCTAGAAGATAGAACCCAACACGTTTACGCACAAAATTTCAACAAAAAATTTCCTGGGGTATTACATCATCCCCCCCTGGAAACATTCATCCTCAAATGACGCTAGACATACCAAGATTAGATAGGGAATAGAGAATACAATTGAAACCATTCGTTACACTCGTCACCACATCGTTTCTCACTCCGAATACAATGTAGAATGCATAAATTCAAGAAACTACAGCTGAACACATAATAAATGACAGATGAATTGCTGCAACTTTTATCAAAAGTGCATGATTTAGGAAAGAATGGTACCTTCGCCTGGATCGGAGTTCGCAGAAAATAGGTGTAGGTACTTAGATCGCATATCCGCCTCAGCTTCCCAAGTTGAACCCTCAACAGATTGGTTTCACCACAACACCTTGACCAAGGGAACTTCTTTGTTCCTTAGTCTTTGGACACTGAAATCAAGAATCTCAACATGAATCTCATCAAAAGAAAGATTTTCTTGAATGTCAGCACTCACAGAGGAATCCACTACCACAACATCGCTAATATGCTTTCTAAGCATGGAGAAATAGAATATTGGATGAACAGAGGACAACTCGTAAGGAAACTCGACCTCTTAAGCTACCTTACCAACACGGCTAAGAATTTTGTAAGGACCAACATGACGGGGACTAAGCTTCCCCTTCTTTCCGAATCTCTTTACCCCTCTCATGGGTGAAATTTTTAGATACACTACGTCACCAACTTCAAACTCAAGGTCTCTCCTTCTAACATCCGCGTATGACTTCTGACGACTCTACACAGTTTTCAACTTTTTCCTAATCAACTTAACTTTTTCCATAGCCTCAAATACCGAATCAGGACCACTCATAGCCGCTTCACCCACCTCGAACCAACCTATGGGTGACCTACACTTCCTCTCGTATAAGGATTCAAATGGAGCCATGCCAATACTAGAGTGGAAACTGTTATTGTAATCAAACTCTATCAACGGTAAGTGATCATCCCAACTTCCCTTAAAGTCAAGTGCATAAGCTCTCAACATATCCTCTAAGGTCTGGATGGTCCACTCAGCCTGACCATCGGTTTGTGGATCAAAAGCAGAACTCAAAAGCAGTTGGGTACCAAGGTCCTTCTGAAAAGCTTTCCAAAATTGAGAAGTGAACTGAGTACCCCTATCCGAAATGATAGACAAGGGAACTCCATGTAGTCTGACTAGCTCTAGGATATACAATCTAGCGTAATCCTCAGTAGTATATAAAGTATGAACAGGCAAGAAATGAGCAGACTTAGTCAACCTATCAACCACAACCCAAATGGAATCATGATGGCGTCAGGAAAGAGGCAAACCAATCACAAAGTCCATATTTATCTCTTCCCACTTCCAGGTGGAAATACTAAACTCTTGCATCATACCACCAGGTCTTTGGTGTTCAACCTTAACCTGTTGGCATGTTGCACACTTAGCTACAAACGCTGCTGTATCTTTCTTTATGCCACTCCACCAATCGATTTCCCTCAAGTCTCGTACATCTTGGTGGCACCAGGATGAATAGAATATCGCGCCCCATGCGCTTCAGCCATAATCCCCTGTCTCAGATCATCAACATTCAGGACACACAATCTACCCTGCAAAATCAACACACCTTTTTCCCCGTAGGAGAAAACCTCTACTTTTTGGTCCTTCACTGACTTCTTTAGTCTGAACAAACTAGCATCTAAGTATTGCTTTTCCTTCACTTCCGAAACCAAGGAGGATTCGGAACTACTCTGAACCCCTATACTACCTTCAGCAGAGTCAAAAAATCTAAACCCCAATCTATCCAAATGATATACATCACGAGCCAACTCTTTCTTACCTTCTACCACATGCGAAACACTACCCATGGACACTCTACTTAGGGCATCCGCCACAACATCGGCCTTGCCTGGATGGTACATCACACTCATATCATAGTTGTTTAACAATTCTAACCATCGTCTCTGCCTAAGATTTAATTCTCTCTATGTAAACACCTACTACAGACTCTTATGATCAGTGAAAACATCAACATGGACACCATACAAATAGTGTCTCCAGATTTTCAAAGCAAACACAATAGCAGCCAACTCAAGGTCATGGGTGGGGTAATTTTTCTCATGTGGTTTCAATTGTCTAGAAACATAAGCTATTACCTTACCCTTCTACATCAATACGCAGCCCAACCCAACTCTCGAAGCATCACAGTACACCACAAAACCATCAACACCATCAGGCAAACTCAAAACAGGGGTTGAAGTGAGTCGAGTCTTCAACTCCTGAAAACTCTTCTCACAAGATTCAGACCATAAGGACTTCACTTTCTTTTGGGTCAACCGATTCATAGGAGATACTATAGAGGAGAAACCCTTAACAAAACGGTGGTAATAGCCAGCTAAACCTAAGAAACTTTGGATATCAGTCAGAGAAATAGGTCTTGGCCAATTTCTAATAGCTTTGGTCTTTTGGGGATCATCTCTAATACCCTCGGAAGAAATGATATGACCCAAAAAAGCAACTGACCTTAGCCAAAACTCATACTTACTAAACTTGACAAACAACTTGTGATGTCTAAGGGTTTGTAAGACAGTTCGGAGATGATCAGAATGTTCATCCTCACTACGGGAGTACACCAGTATATCATCGACGAACACTATGACAAACATATCCAGATATGGTCTGAACATTCGATTCATGAGGTCCATGAAAGTTACTGGGGCATTAGTTAACCCGAAAGACATATAAAGAAACTCAAAATGGCCATAACGAGTTTGGAAAGTGGTTTTCGGGATGTCATACTCCCTAACTTTGAGTTAATGATAGTCGGTACGAAAGTCTATATTTGAGAAATAACTTGCACCTTGCAATTGGTCAAACAAATCTTCTATTCTCAAAAGGGGGTACTTATTTTTGATGGTAAGTTTATTCAGTTGGCGGTAATCAATGCACATACACAAAGAGCCATCTTTCTTTCTCACAAACAATATAGGAGC
Source organism: Capsicum annuum (assembly GCF_002878395.1). Classification (NCBI taxonomy): domain Eukaryota; kingdom Viridiplantae; phylum Streptophyta; class Magnoliopsida; order Solanales; family Solanaceae; genus Capsicum; species Capsicum annuum. The sequence goes on along the minus strand of NW_025896087.1, from coordinate 2,411,373 downwards.
ACCCCAAGGAGAAACACTGAGCCTTATGAAACCCTTATCTGGTATATCTTTGAGTTGCTCTTTCAACTCCTTAAGTTCTGTAGGGGCCATATGGTAAGTTGGAATAGAAATAGGCTGAGCATTGGGAAGAAGATCAATCCCAAACTCTATCTCTTTATTAGGAGGTATCCTTCGGAGATCATCTGAAAAGACATCATAAAACTCATTAACGACGTTAATAGACTGGAGAGTTAGAGTCTCAGACTTAATGTCTTTGATTCTAACCAAATGGTAAATACACTCCTTGGAAATAAGCTTTCTATCTTTGAGGTAAGAGATAAAATGACTCTTGGATGACACAAAATTCCGAGACTACTCAAACACAGATACACCCAGAAACTAAAACTTAACCACTAGGGTCCAACAATCAATAAAGGCATAAGAAGAATATAGCCAGTCCATACCCAGAATCACATCAAAATCTACCATGTCTAACTCAATCAGATCAGCCAATAAGACTCTATGAAGAACGGTAATAGGACACTTTTTATACACTTTCTGGGACATAATCGAATCACCCACTGGGGTAAAAACTAGGATAGACTCAGGAATAATCTCATGACTTATTTCAAAATTCACAGCAATGAAAGGTGTAACATATGAGAAATTAGATCCAGGATCCAAGAAAGTATACACATCAAACTGAAATATATGAAGCATACCATTAACAACATTGGGAGAGTCCTCTTATTCCTGGTGAGATGGTAAAGCATAGAATCTATTTTGGCGCTACCCGCCAGCATTGCAAGAAGAGGCGCCCTAAGCTGGGGCTTGGCTAGTCGCTAAAACTGGAGCACTAACAGTCTGAGTTTGGGTCTGAGGGCGATAGCCATGACGCCCTTGTCCATCGTGTGGAAAATCTCTAAATCTGTGACCCATGTCACCACACAAGAATAACCCCTCTTCTCACCCGAACACTCACCCAAATTAGCCCTACCACACTTAGGACATAGGGGATGATTTGACTTACTTCTAGCACTATACTGGGACCTAGATGCATATAAACCTACCTCTAGGCACGGGAAAACTAGTAAATGACGGTGCTGGCATGGACGAACGATCCTAATACTGAGGGCGACTCCCTTCCTGTGATCTAGTCTAACCCTGTCCGTGCTGCTCGAACCTAGCTCTCTTATTCCCTCCCATTCTATCTCTCTCCTTAATCTTGTCTGCCTTAATCTGTTGGGCATGAGTCATCAGCCTAGAAAGATTCATCTCACTATTTAGCATAGCAGACCTACACTCCTTAACCACATAACTAGACACTCCAGTCACAAACTTACTCATACTAGCCCGATTATCAGCCACTAAGTCAGGGGCATACTTGGCCAACTGATTGAACTTTAGACAGTACTCCCTAACAGTGATAGAGCCCTGTCGCAGGTTCATAAACTCTTCCACCTTTGCCTCCCTCATCTCCAAAGGGAAAAACTTATTTAGGAATGCATCCTGGAACTCTTGCCAGGTTGTAGGATAGCTCCCTTACCTCTACCTTTCCTCCAAGCAACAACCCAGTCATAAGAACGGTCTTTCAACCTATACGCAGCCAACTCCGCACTATGTTCCTCAGATACATGTATCACCTGAGTAATCTTCCACACCTCCTCTAAAAACAACCGTGGATCCTCATCAGACTTGGACCCATAGAATTCCGGTGGATTCATCCGCATAAAGTCACAGATCCTGGAAGCATCTAAATCACGTCCCTGATGCTGTGGAGCTGGGGCCGAGTTGGCCTAAACATTTGTAGAAACAGCTTGGGCCAGTGCCTGAAAGGCTGCCCGAAATTCAGCATGAGACATGTTTTCATTCAATAGGTTAGAGGGTTGAGGTTGCTAACCATCATTATTTCTTCTTGCTCGATGTGGAGGCATATTTCTGAAAGAGAAGAGCATAAATCAATAGCAGAGAGAGACACTTTAAGCACGATAGACTTCTAAAAGAAAGAATCACACTTTTTCCTAAAACGTCTTGTAGCCTCTTGCTCATAGATGTGGCGCGCTACACACTGATGATCACGAATCTACTTAACGCGGCTTGTCAGACTCCCTAGGACACTTTAAAACCTTAGGCTCTGATACCAAGTTTGTAATGCCCCAAAAATGGGTCCCGGAGTGTCACACGGTGCTTGAGGCTACGATTAGCCCCAAGCTAACCCTTTGAGCCATTTTCATTCAGTTCAACACAAATCAACGGGGTTTCTATAAATAACCCTTAAATATCAACAGAGTAATCATCATCCAAGAATAAAAGAATTTCAGAAAGATAACAAAATACGACTTATTAGTCAAATCCCAATATCTATACTAGTCTAATAAGCCTCTAAGAAAATCAATAAAACCAGTGAGCCATTGAGACATGCCCTAACTGACTCATACTCAGTTATTAAATGTAAACAATTCCGTGAAACCAACATCAGACATCACGTCCTCGGAATATGAGGACTCACAACAATAGACGATGTAGAACAGTGTGCCCGAAGAATCACTGTCAAACCTGGAACTAAGCACCTAAATCTACATTTTGAGAAAATGCACCCCATATCCGAAGATGTGTGTCAGTACCATGGAAAGGAACTGAGTATATAGGGGTTTATGCAGTTGTATAAACATCATCATCATAAATATTTATAAGAAATAAGCAGGATATATAAAAGACTCACATAGCCCAAAGAAAATCATCATAATCATGAGAGGATGAAATAAGTACAATAACACATGTGAGTCATCATATAATTTGTCAATCACTTTCAGTTCATCAAGAATAACAATTCTCATAATGTAAATATCATTTAAATCTTTCGAAAGGATAACCTTCTCAATTCCACTTTCAAATCACTTCACCATTCACCATAGACACAAGGAAACAGACACACACTGGGAGATCCTATCACCGACATAAACCATGTGAGATACATGGATACTAACGAACAACCCACGTTGGGGAGAGTCATCCTATCCTTGCCATCGCAGTAGGAATATCAATATCAAATCCATACAAACTAGTGATCACTATATAAATCAGTCTCAGGCTCACTCCTACGGGGGCACGTAGTTCTAGGAAAGTAAGGTAGCTTTATACCTCCCACTTGGTGCTAAAGATTTCTCCCGGAATTAGCTCAGATCATTTCAAAGACAATCCACAAAAAAACAATTTCAGTAATATATAAATATACATCGGGAGCCATCATGCTTCCCATCTATCAAAATCAACCACGTTGAGGATTTCTTTCACACTCGAGTTCAAACAACTCCATTAAGACCAAAAGGTCAAATCATTCAAAATATCTCAAATATTCAACATCAGCGTGCTTATAACACACACTTTCTAAAAAAACACAATTTCCAATGGAGATTCACGACCCAAATATCAAAATCATGATAAATATCATTCAAGATTCATACTTTATATATCCACACATGTAAATTCATCTTTAGAAATCATTAACATCAAGATTTTATAATAATCATCATAAAATATGGGTTCATGCTTCAAATTCATACTAAATCAAATAAAAATCACGCCTTTGTAAAGAAAATTACTTTTGGGCACAAGAACGAAAGAGAGTTCTTCTTGAAAAACTCCACATATCTTGAATGATGAACTTTAGATCGATACTCATTTTTGAGATGTTAATCGTGCCTTTGAATGATGGTTCTTGGATCTCTTGAACTAGGAACTTGGAATCTTGAATAAATTTGCTGAATTAATGGTGAACTTTGGAGGTTCTTGAAGTTGGATGTAGGATCTTAGGATTTTCTTTTTGAGGGAATTTGATGAAATATAATATATAATGCTTCTAATAGACTTTAATATAGGGTTTGGACGGATTTTGGGTGAGGGGGAATGACCAAAACGCCCCTAAAAATCAAATAATTCTCGAATCTATCCTTTGGTGGACTGTTTTGATAGTCTGAAGTAGATCAACCATAAAGTTTTACTCCGATATCCAAATTAGATGAAACTAATTTCACTAGAAAGAGGACTCTCATATCTTTCCATTGATATATAGTATCTCACCCAGATCATTGTGTACGAGGAGTTATGATTAATTGAATTTGACCCAATAATTTACTTTTGATAGGCTGAAGTAGATCGACCATAACCTTTTGCTCTGATAGACAAATTAGATGAAACTAATTTCATTGGAAAGAGAACTCGCCGAGCTTTCCGTTCATATATAGTAGATTACCTAGATCATTATTTACAAGGAGTTATGATCTTTTAAAGTTGGAACAAAAATACGCCAGGCCTCAGTACTTTTTCCTGCATGTTTTATTGTTCACTACTATTCACGGATCGATCGGAATGTTCATAACTCGTTGCTCGGGTGTCCATTTTGGATGATCCAAATATCGTTGGAAAGCTTGTTCAATACTCTACGTAATGGTGGGTCATAATCTAAGACATTCTGCACGAAAAGTTTATAATTTATTCAATAAGATAGAACCCAACACGTTTACTCACAAAATTTCAATGAAAAATTGCCCGGGGTATTATACAAACCGTGGGTTTGGACACGGGTTAGGTGCTGTCAACCCTATACTTTTCTATGTAGAAGCTCTATTTTAAGTTTTTTTGAGGGAAACAAGGTCTTTTGACACTGCATAACCATCCTAAACATAATTACATGAAATAAAAGTCCCTAAATACCTTTTAACAATCTAAAATCCCTAGTTTATCTTCCCTAAACATAAGAAGAGAAAATAAACTTAGGGTTTGCGCGTTCAAGCTTAAAGAGTAAAATTTTTTCATGAGTTCTTCGTCGCTAAGGTATGTGGGACTACCCTAAACTCCATGGGCAAAATATTAACTATTTTATCAAGTTTAAATATCCCCAATCAGGTTCATAAAGAAGGGTTTTGATATTGTTGCAAAAAGTATGTATCATGGAATTGTTTTGATGAATACATATGTTTGCCTTGAACTATTTTTCATGAAATTTAAATGTAACTATGTTTATATGTTCTCATTTGAAAGGAATAGTTTCTTAGAGAGCATGAATGATAAGAACTCCCTCTCCTTTTATGATATCTTTCATTTCATGTATTGTGGATTGTTTACGTACATGAGCTTTCATAAAGAAAACTAGAAGCTGAATTCTTTACTACTGATTATGGAATGATATGGTTTGTGACATGTTGAGAGGTTGTTTTCAATGGAAAATGTTTATGGTATCAAATTAACAACTTCCATGAGATTTGAATAATGTAAACATGATATGACCACCTTATGATTATACTATTTGAGAGGAGAGTGTTTTGAGATAAACTCAAATGAAAATCTAATGAATTACTCTCTGTCGCTTGATGTTTAAAAACTTTGGGTGGTCATTAACATGATGATAAGCGAAAAAGGGCTATAAATATGTTATGATGTTCTTTGAATTACTTGGAAGTTAGGGTATGATGATACCTAGTGATAACATGCCCTTAACAAAATAAGTATTTAATGTTTTGAAAGAATGGAGCATGATTTCTAAAAGACTAAAAGTTTAGCTTATGCAATCTAGTTAGTTACCCAAAGAAGATGTTTGAGTGTAAGGGCTCATTGATGGAAATCATAGTCACCGATGTGGGACTTATGACATATTATCCTATAAGGGAAGATAGCTAGGACATCTCACATAGTGGTCCTATGGTGTACTCATATGTGGGGTATAACCATCTCCAATCCTGGCAGCCAATTTTGATTGGGGGCTTGGCCTCCGAGTGAAGGGTGGATTCCACATATCCCATGGAATTATAGATTTGTAGGGTGTACCAACTAGCTAAGAATAATAACAAAAAGTGAGTTGAGGTTGTCAAGAATTCATTTGAAGTTTATTAAATATGCCTATGTATTTTTACCTATATTATGTTCACTGTTACTATGAAATGCTCTCAACTATTTTGCATAAAAATATGGTATTATGGGTTGTTTCACATTCCAATACATTTATATTGACCCTCTATATTTTAGGATCTGATGCATAGTCCTGGGATCCCTCTAAGCAATATATTGGGTCGTCAAAAGATTGCAGTTGGCGAGCCTCACTTATTTCAGAAGGCTTTGTTTATGGGATATCGTTATTTGATTTTAGTTCATGGTCCGAATAGGGGCCTTGTATTAGTTTCAAACATATTTTGTTTTTACATTGTAGAGATTTTGCCGACTGGCGTTAGATGTTCTTGGAATGTTTATGAAATTATATTCGTATCATTCAGTTGATGTAGGAAGATGACCATGTTTTTGTTTTTCTATATTTCTGTATTTTCATACTGTATAAGAATTGTGAATATGATTGCCCGTTAGAGAAGGGCTCTCGAGCCTTCATAACTCAAGATGCTCGTTGCGTCCTGGAACTTGGTTCGGGTTGTGATAAACTTGGTATCAAAGAATGATTCATTGTCCTAGGGTGTCTATGAAATCATATCGTGTAGATTCCTTTTTATGTGTGTGTTGCTCGCTATACTTATAAGGAGGAAGCTACTAGGCCTATAGGAATGTCTTTTTTTTCATGTCTTAGTTCATGCTATAGAGTCTAAATGTCCTCTAATAAATAATTTTCTATATTTCAAAAGTTGATCATGCCTCCTTGTAGATCCAACAATCAGAATATTTTAGCTGAGGATGTCCTCCCTACTCATGGGATAGAGATACGTAATAGAGCTTGACTCTAGAGGCTGTTCCTACTCTAGGAATTCCTTATATCCTAGCTAATCCACCTTAGGCTCCATGGACCGGTGTTAACCATCCCCAACCTCCTCAGAGGTAAGTTTTGAATGCTTAGTTCCAACAGTCCATCCATATGATTGCTCAGCTAGTAGATGCTTGAACTGGTCGATCTCAAGATGTGGGTTTTGTGTCTGGTTCTTCTGAACTTACTTGGGTTTTCCAATTCATAAGGTTAAACCCACCTATCTTTACTGGCATTAAGATTGAGGAAGACACCCAAGGGTTCATTAATAATATGGAGAAATTTTTTTAGAGTTATAAATGCTAACAAAGTTGAGAGGGTTGAGTTGGCAGCTTATCAGTTGAAGGATGTGGCTAACCAGTGGTCAATAAGTAGGAGGATTTGAAGGGTGGTTATATTGAACCTTTTATGTAGGGTGAGTTTGTAGAAGCTTTCCTAGACCTTTTCTTTCCCCAAAAGAAGCAAGGCAGAAGTATTTATGAATTTGTAACAAGGAAAAATAAGTGTTAAGGAGTATGCATTGAAGTTCACTCAGTTGTCTCATTATGCTCCAGAGTTAGTAGGAAACATAAGGTCTTGCATGAAGAAGTTTTCATCTGGTCACTCGGATGACTTGGTGTTGGAATGCAAGGGAGAAATACTGAATAGGGATTTGGATTTATCAAGGTTGTTAGTGCACATACAACAGGTAGAAGAGAAAAAGAAGAAGTTAGCTGAGGTGAGAGAAAAATAAAGGCAAACTAAGAGAGCTAGGTCCACATATCAGAATAACAGTCTGCACCAAGGTGGTAATTGGGGAAATAGGTAGTCTAAAAAGAACTTTTGGAGCAATGCTCAGTCGTCAGAAAGTGCACCTGCGTCTACGACTCTGGGTAACCAATGATATCAGCCAGGAGATAGACTTAGAGATCAGGATACTCACTCTTACGAGTGTGTGACTTAGTCATTTAGATAACACCATCGCTGCAGCAATTATTGAAAGAATAACCCGGTGAGGTACTTTTTCAATGAAAAAATGTGTTATACATGTGGTCGGCCTGGGCATCTTTAGAGGGACTGTCCCTCGAGAATGGATATTAGGGGCATGTGGTCCCAAGCAAACTCAATAGCCTCTCTGGCTAAGGGTACCATTTCTGCTACAGGAGGTGATCGCAATCGAATATATGCTCTAACTAACTACAAGGATACATAGACTTTGCCAGATGTTGTTACGGGTTTGGTATAGATTATCTCCCGTGGTGTATGTATTACTTGATTAAGGTTTGAGCTAACTAATGCGACCCCTTACGTGGAAGTTACTTTTGATTTTGAACCAAAAATTATTTTGGAACCTATTCTGTTTCTACCCCTATTGGTGATTCCATTATAGCTAGAAGAGTGTATAGAGATTATGTGGTATCTGTTTGTCATCGTGATATTGTGGCTGATCTTATTGAAATAAAAATGATTGATTTTGATGTTATACTGTGAATGGACTATTTATTCATGTTATGCTACCTTATACTGTAGAACCGAAAAGGTCACCTTTTTTTTTCAAAATAAGTCAGTGATAGAGTGGAAGGGACATTCTCTTGAACCTAGAGGGAAATTCATATCTTATGTTAAAGCCCGTAAGCTCATATCAAGGGGGTGTTTGTATTATCTCATTTGGGTCAAAGATTCTAGCACTGAAAAACTTTCCCTCTAGTCTATTTCTATGGTTAGTGAATTCCTGGTAGTTTCTCCTGATGATCTTCCACCACTGGATAGGGAAATAGATCTTGGCATTGATTTGTTGTTCGACACCTGACCTATTTCTATTCTCCCAAATAGGATGGCTCCTGTCGAATTGAAAGAGTTGAAAGAACAATTAAAAGATCTTCTTGAAAAAGTCTTTATCTGTCCCAGTATTTCTCTCTTGGGTGACCCTGTACTCTTCGTGTGTAAGAAAGAAGGCTCCCTCCGTATGTGTATAGACTACCGTCAATTAACAAGGTCATAGTTAAAAAGAAATACCCTCTTCCTAGAATTGATGATCTCTTTGACCAAATTAAGGGTACCAAATATTTGTCTAAGATAGACCTTCATTTGGGGTATTTCAATTAAAGTTTAGGGAGGCCGATATTCCTAAAAATGCTTTCTGAGCCCGCTATGGCCAATATGAATTCTTAGTTATGTTATCGGACTAACTATTTCCCCTGCAACTTTTATGGACCTAATTAATAGGGTTTTTTTTGTCAGTTTCTAGATTTATTTGTCATAGTCTTTGTTGATGACATCTTGATTTATTCTATGAATGAGGAGGACCATGGAAATCACCTTTTAATCATCATTTAGACCCTTAACGATCATGAGTTATATGCAAAGTTTTCCAAATATGAATTCTAGATTAGTTTTATTGCTTTCCTTGGGCATATTATTTCTAGTGAGGGGATTTAGGTTGTTCCCTTGAAAGTCGAGGTGGTGATAAAATGGCCCAGATCCACGACTCCAATTGATATCCCGAGCTTCTTAGGTTTGGCAGGATATTACAAAAGATTTGTAGAGAGTTTTTCCTCCATAGCTGCTCAATTTACTAAATTGACTCAGAAAAAGGTGAAATTCTTATGGTCTGAGTTTTGTAAAATTGCTTTGAGAAAATGAAAGATAATTTGACTACCACACTAGTTTTGACCCTTCTTGAGGGTTCAAAAGGATTTTTTATGTTCTGCGATGCATCCCGGATGGGACTAGGTGTGTTCTTATGAAGCATGGTAAAGTTATGGCTTATGAATCTAGGTAGTTGAAGTTGCATGAAAAGAATTATTCTACCGATGACTTAGAGTTAGTGGCTGTGGTGTTTGCATTTAAGATCTAGCGACATTATCTTTATAGAGTACATCTATATATATTCATTGATCAAAAAAGTTTGCAGTATGTTTTCACGCAGAAAGAATTGAATCTCAGGCAGAAGCGGCGGTTGGAATTTTTGAAGAATTATGATATGAACATGCACTATCATCCGGGAAGCTCCAATAAGATGGTTATCGCCCTTAGCAAGTTATCAATGGGAAATATTTCTCATGTTGAGGAAGGAAAGTGGGAGATGGTGAAAGATATTCACCGACTTTTAAATTTGGGAGTTTGACTTATGGATTCTAATTATCGAAGAGTAATTGTTCGTGAGAGAGCTAAATATTCTCTATGTACTGAGGTTATGAAAAAGCAGGTTGAAGGCCCCATCTTGTTGTAGATTAAGAATGATGTTGTTCAACAAAAGGTGATGACATTTGAAATTGGCGGTGATGAGATTTTGAGGTATCGAGGTAGGCTATATGTGCCAAATGTAGATGTGTTGGGCGAAAGAATTCTCGATGAAGATCACACTTCAAGGTATGTTGTTTACCTAGGCTGTACAAGAATGTATCATGATATTAAGTTGATTTATTGGTGGAATAATATGAAATGTGATGTTGCTAATTTTGTTTCTAAGTGTTTAAATTGTCAACAAGTCAAGGTAGAACATTTGAGACCAGATGGCACTTCCCAAGAGATAGCTTTGCCAATGTGGAAGTGGGAGATGATCAACATGGACTTCTTTTTTGGGGTTTCCAAAGTCCCAGAACCAATATGACTCCATTTGGGTGATCGTAGATCATAAGACTAAGTCTACTCATTTCCTTTTTGTATGAATGAATTATTCAGGGGATGACTTTTTAAGTTGTACATTCTAGAGATAGTCTGTTTGTATGGTGCTCCAGTGTCTATTATATCCGACTGAGGTATGAAATTATTTTCATAATTTTGGCAGTATTTTAAAAGAGGTTTAGGCACTCAAGTGAACCTAAGTTCCGCCTTCCACCCTCAGACAGATGGGTAGGCAGAACACACCATTCAAACCTTAGAAGATATGTTGAGTGCCTACGTGATAGACTTTAGGGGTAGTTGGGTAGATCATTTCCCATTGATACAATTCACCTACAATTTATCTACCATTCAAGTATACAGATGACCTCTTTTGAAGCACTTTATAGGAGAAGATGTAGGTATTCAATTAGGTGGTATGAAGTGGGTGAAACTCATTTGTTTAGGATAGATTGTGTTCATTAAGCGATGCAAAAAGTGAAGGTCATTAGAGAATGAGTTAATACAACTCAAAGTTGGCAAAGGTCCTTCACAGATGTTAGAAGAAGGGATTTATGCGATTTGGAATGAAAGGAAAACTTAGTCCTTATAACATAGGACCTTATCATATTATGAGGAAGATTGGTGGGGTTTCTTATGAGTTGGATTTACCAATGAGGTTAGGTTTTGTGCATTCTGTATTTCATTTATTGATGTTAAAAAAATGTATTAGGGATCATTCTCTTATTTTTCCTGTGGAATATAATAATGTAAAAGACTCCTTGTCATATGAAGAAGAACGTATTTCCATTTTGGATTTCCAAGTTCGTAAGTTGAGAAGTAAGGAAATATTTTCGGTTAAGGTGTTGTGGAAGAATAAAAACCAGGAGGAAGCTACTTGGGAGTCAGAAAATGACATGCGGTCTAGATATCCGACCCTCTTTGAAATCGTGGAGGATGATATGGAAGATACCAATATTAAGCTACTCTTTCTTCTCCTTATAGTGCTTGAAATCATGTAAATTGTACTTCAACTCATCATTCGGGGATGAATGATCCCAAAGAGGGATAATGTGATGCCCTGTAGTTGTAACACTCTTTTGATGTTTCTAAGATAATCTTTATGACCCCTGTAGTGATGGTATATCATGTATTGACATTATGGGAGGTGTTGGGTATCTTTAAGGACCTCAAAACTATGTAAGCATCATAAATTAGAGTGTAGGCGAAGGATAGGCATCACATTACCATTGCCTACCTTCAATGGAAAGGTTTGGCCATGGCTTAGGTGCTGCAAACCTTATGGTTGGCGATGTCTTAGGCGCCAGAAACCTTATGGTTGGCCATGGGTTAGGCGCCGCCAACCCTATACTTTTCGGTGTAGGAGCTCCATTTTTGAGTTATTTCAGGGGAAATAAGGTCTTTTGACACTACATAATCGTCCCTAAACATAATTACACTAAATCAAAGACCCTAAATACATTTTAAAACTCTCAAATCCCTATTTATCTTCCTTAAACATAAGAAGAGAAAGGCAACTTATAGATTGGGCATTCAAGGTGAAAAAGTCAAATTTCATTGTGATTTGTTTGTAATTAATGTATGTGGGACTACCCTAAACTCCATGGGCATAAGATTTACTAGTTTATTAATTTTAAAGATTACCAATCATATTCATAAAGAAGGGTTTTAATATCCTTGTGAAAAGTATGTATCATGGAATTGTTTTGATGAATGCATATGTTTGTCTTGAACTATATATCATAAAATTTAAATGTAACTAGGTATATATGTTCTCATGTGAAATGGAGAGTTTGATTGAGAGCATGAATGATAAAAGCCCCTCTCCTTTTATGATATCTTTGATTTCAAGTGTTTAGGATTGTTTACGCACATGATCTTGCATAAAGAAAACTAGAATGTGAATTTTTTACTAATGATCATGGAATGGTATGGTTTGTGACATGTTGAGAGGGCGTTTTGAATGGAAAACATTTATGGTGTCAAATTAACAACTTACATGGGATTTGAACAATGTAAAAATGATATGGCCACCTTATGATTGTACTATTTGAGAGGAGAGTGTTTTCAGATAAACTCAAATGAAAATCTATTACATTACTCTGTCTCGCTTGAGGTTTAGAAAATTTGGGTGGTCATTAACATGATGATAAGTGAAAAAGGGATAGAAATATGTTATGATATGATTTGAATTACTTGCAAGTCAGGGTATTACGATACCCACTGATTACAAGACCTTAACAGAATATGTATTGAATGTTTTGAAAGCATGAAGCGTGATTTTTAAAATACTAAAAGTTGGGCTTAAGAGAGCTAGTTAGTCACCCGAAGAAGGTGTTTGGGTGTAAGGGCTCATCGATGGAAATCGTAGTTGCCGATGTGGGACGTATGACATATTATACTACATGGGAAGATAACTAAGACATCTCACATTGTGGGATACCTGCGGTGTACACACATGGGGGTATCACCATCTCCAATCCTAGAAGATAAATTTGATTGAGGGTTTGGCCTCCGAGTGAAGGGCAGATTCCACATAGCCCGTGGAATTACAGATTTTTAGGGTGTACCGACTAGCTCAGAAGAATAACAAAAGTGAATCAAGGTTGTCAAGAATTCATTTGAAGTTTATTAAATATGCCTATATATTTTTACCTATATTATGTTCACTATTATTATGAAATGCTTTCAACTATTTTTTTATAAAAAAATGTTATTTTTGGTTGTTTCACACACCACTACATTTGTATTGAACCCCTATAGTTCAGGATCTGATGCATAGTCCTGAATCCCTTTAAGTAGTAGATTGGGTCGTCAGATATTTGTAGTTGGTGATCCTCCCTTATTTCGGAAGTCTTTATTTCTGGGATATTGTTATTTGATTTTAGTCCGGCTGGAGGCCTTGTCCATGTTTCAGATATATGTTGTTTTCTTATTGTTAGAGATTTCATAGACTGGTGTTAGATGTTCTTGGAATATTTATGAACTTATATTCGTATCATTCAGTTGAAATAGGAAGATGACCATGTTTCTATGTTGCTATATTTCCGCATTTCCTTACTGTATATGGATTGTGAATATGATTGCCATTTAAAGAAGGGCTCTCAGGCCATCATATCGCGGGATGCTCCTCGTATCCTGCAACACGGTTCGGGTCGTGACAATTGAAACAACTTATCTCATGATTATGCAATTTATCTTTTATATAGATTTTTAATCAGTTGCTCAAACGTCATGCCAGTACTATAGGTTAGCTTGGGATCACTTGTGATTCTAAGCACCATGTTACAACTAGGGGGTGGTGTTTGATCGTGACATTGCTTTTAATTTTACTAAAAGGAAAATATCAAAACACTTTCATATCTGGCTAACATCTTTCTTGGAGGAAAGGTTTTGGACTTCTATAAATAGGTACCCCTCTTGTCTTACAATAACACAGTAGCATCCATAATATAGTCTTCAAAAGAGTCTAGTTTCGAGGAAGATTATTCTTCCAATAAGTTTTAATGTCTTATGAATTAGTTTTTAATATGTAGGTGAATTGGCCAAATCATATCGATAATATATTTTTTGGCATATTTTCATTGTCGTCTGAATTATCGACTCTGTTATTAAAAACTATTACCTTCCACATGACGCACTCTCAATTTTGAACCCAACAAAGATCAGTTAGAAAATTGCTCAGTCTATTATACCAAGCACGATGAGGTTGTTTTAAACCCTAGAGAGCTTTTGAAAGCTTAAAAATACGATATGGAAAATTTGGATTTTCAAAACCTTGAGGTTTCTTTACAAAAATTTGTTTAACACTGAATTCATTTTAAAAGGATCTTTTGACATCTAATTGTAATAACTATCCTTGCAACAAGTGTGAAAGTTTCATCATAGTTGACTCCCTCTTGTTGTGAATAGCCTTGGGTGACTAGACGAACTTTATTTCACTTCTTTACCTGATTAATATATTTTGTTTTTAAAAACCCATTTGGTTCTAATGGTTGAAGCATTTTCTAATTTTTGAACAACGATCCGCACATTGTTTTGTTAAATTGCTCAAGTTCTTCTATTTCTTTGACATAAAAAACAGGTAACAAACAAATTAGACTACAACATCAAATTCACATTGGCAAATGGTCTCCTCAACATCAAGAAGTAAAATTTGATTGATAGAGATAAAAGACAAACGTCGTGGAATGTAATATTACGTTCATATGTGTACTTTAATAATGGATGGAATAACATCTGCAACAGAAAAAGGTCATGGAATGTAATATTACGTTCATATGTGTACCTTAACAATGGGTGGAATAACATCCGCAACGCAAATTGCATATACGAGGGAGACCATAGAATGTTTGAGATTGTTACTGATGGAAATTAACCAATATGGAAACTTCATAGTAAGTCTTCTCATTTAATATATACAAGTGTTTGAAAATTACCAAGACAATGAAGATGTCCCAGAACACAGTGAACCTTTTAAACACTTTTACTTGCAGCTTCCAAGCAAATTTATATGAACATAATTACATACACTACTGTTTTGTTTTCATGCTAAATTTCTGGAGAGGATGCAAGCATCATTCAAGAAGATGACAGAACATCATGATCCAGCCACCTCCTCTTAGTTATCACAATAACTCTATTTGGGTTCATCAATGACCATATACTATTTTGATTCTTTAAAATAATTATATGAATTTAGTAAATTATTTGCATAAACCTACTTTACTCCTACAAGTATCTATTTATCAACCTGGGTCCCGAACAAGCAACTTAAGCTGGTATGAGCTGCTTTGCCAATAGATTTCCGAGCCAATTGATAACTTCTTGCTAGATGCAAGTTGCAAGCCATCTTTAGGTACATGTCAAAATCCCTACCTCCCTTCAACAATGCCTTACTCATAAACTCCTGTCTTCATCCTCCTTAAACTTCGACGATTGAAAGGCCCTTGCGAGAATTGGATGGAGGAGGGAGAAATCCTTATGAATGATAGTGGACATTTTTTACTTCTTGGTGACAGCGAAATCTTGAATCCAAAGAAAAAATGATAGAGAAAGAGAAGCGAGGAATTTTGAAATTAACCAGAAGAAGCCACGAAATAAGGAAAAGAAGAAGGAAAAGCGGGTGAACCATGATGGAGTAGAAGTTGTTAGAGAACAAAAGAAAAATGGATCATGGATGTAGTGACGGAGCCACCTTGTACCTAAATGACACTGCTTAATCTAAAAATTATAGTTTTGGTCTAGGTTTAAGTTTGAGTTTTATTTGTATATTCTATCAGAAACGACCTCTCTACCTTACAAAGGTAGGGTAAGGTCTCTATACACCTAATCCTTTCTAGGCCCCACTCGTGACACTACACTGGGCATGTTATTATTTTTGGATACTAGATGTTGACTCCCCTTATTGTTTTAAATGAGTTTACAGTGTTATATTTTGACATCCCTTAATAAATTTAATGGCTCCGCTGCTGGTTGGATGGGCATCATGGAGGAGATCCAAGGGTATTGATGGATTTGGTATTTTGTAATAATATAATGAAGAAACAAAATGGTAAAGGTCTATGAAAGCGTAGCAAGGCAAATTAAAGTGAGTATTACAGTCCCTTGATTCATTCTTAAGAGGGAAAATGGTGTAAATTCACATAATCCGAAAAGTTCAAATGTACCTTATCCTTCTATTATGTTTTCATATCCCACAAGAAATTGTGTGAAGAGAACAAGAAATTGTGTGAAGAGAACTCTATTTTATGATAAAAATATTTGTCATGAAAGTGAATTAATTCCTATCGTTTTATTTGGCTCATATACTAAACATAGATGTTTCACTTTTCTTGTTCATTTTTGCAAATCAACATAGCTTTATTATTTTTCCCACACTATCCTTTACATTAAATTAGTACATTAAAGAGTAATAGTCAAATTTAGAGTTTCGAAAAATAATTAATAATGTTAGTTTATTAAAATATGCCTCTAGTTAATATATTTTAATAAGAATATTCCAACTCAACAAGGGTCAAATAAAATAAAAAGAGGGAAATAATGATAAAATGAATTGTGTTTTGTGCATATTAATGATTGTGGTGGAAAAAATACCCAAAAAACTTGTCAAAGGGGTGGAAATGTATTTCCTCTAGTTTAAAATAAGTGAATTGAGCTATTGTTTAATGTCCAAAAAATGAAATTATTCATTCCTCAAGAAAAATATTAGAAATTTCTTCCAATTTTAACCTTCATTTACACTTTTTACTTTATGAGTTACAAAAGATTTAATTGGCTTAATTTTAATGTTGTTGAAATTCCAGAAGTAGTTTGATAAAATCTAAAATGGTAAAAACGGAAAGTAAAATACAATTTATGTCCTAATTTCTTTTCCTTGATAAGTGTACATTGAGGTAAAAATTTACTTATTTTGAACTAAAGAGGGTAATGTAAAGAGAGCAATATGGACACTTCATTTTGTGTAATTTACATGAGTATTTGAGATTGCTGAATCATTCCAAAGTTCACTAATTGTACAGTACATTTATGATGAATCAAAATCAAAGGTCTCTCCCTTAGTTTTGTTTTAGTTTAACCTTTTTCTAAAAGTAATTGTTTCGATTTAATTGTCTCATTGATGAAATCAAGAGTATTTTACTATGTTGTTCCAATATTATCCTTATTATTAAATGATTACACTGTGTGTAGGTAGTTAAACTTATAATTTCAAAGTATAATTAATAATGTTAATTTGATAAAATAAACCCTAATGAATATTTTTTTAAGATGAGTGTCAAGTCAACAAGGGTCTAACTATTTTGTTGTATAAGCTTTTGACTCTCCTCATTACAAAGTGATCTATGTTCGCCATTTGGAGTTGTTGTTCCGGATATAAAAATCGGTATGTTTAAACCCAAACTGTAATACTAAGTTCAATAAAAACTTTCAAGAACTACAACGAAGTTACATCAACTTCAAACACAAGTCCAAATGAATAATCAAATGAACTATCAAATGAATTATTTATCAACTTTATGAAAGAAGATAAAGCAGAAAATTGTAGAATCAAGTCCACCGAACAAACGGTGTGTCCTTAAGGGATTTATTCCTCTCAAGTACCCAAAGTTATGAATTTCTCTTTCTTAAAATAGCATAAACTCAAATTTTTAGAAACTTAAAACAAACTCCACGATTTGATGATCACACTCGAGTTTTTAGAAGAAAAATATTATTTTTCTACTCAATTTATTTTAATCTTTAACTCAGGAAAAATTCAGGTATATATAGCTTTTAAGGTGTTGCTTCATGAAGATAAGCAATGGTCCAGAAAGGTGTACCCCTTCATAAAGTTGCAACTCTTAAGAAAAGTCACAACCCATTGGAAAGGTCATTTCCATTAAATCTGGAAAGGTGCCTATTTAAATTGCATCCTTTCTCTTGGTGTCTTTTTGAAAAAAATACCCATTCATTTTCCATTCACACATCTTAAAAACACAACAATCCCCACATGAATGTAAAATTGCTATTTTAACAAAACATTGATGGGCAAGTGTGTGATCAACAAGCAAAGACTAATTGAATAAGGATAGGTAGGTTTCCCTATAAACTTTTCATAGTGAACATGCGTTGGATGCACTCGGTCAATTGGTAGATTTGATATCTCTGAACCGTCGCACTTTAATGTATACCTAGACAACACAAGTCACACAATCAGCCTTTTATCATTCATAGTTCTCATGATTTTATTCGTTTCAGCCATGAGCACGTCCTGGTTTCATGAGAGCGTAGAGAATAGACCTTTACTAACATTCTTCTTGAAGTAGCTTCCACTTCACCCTCACGTAGATGATTCACCAATGTTTAATCCTATAGATCAAACTATTTGGTCAAACCTACCAAACTTAGAAACCATTAAAAAGCTTTAAACCATCAAACTTATCCTTGTTCTCTAAATATTGTCTTCATCATGAGAATGGGTTGATTTTATTGACAATGTTGAACCGTCATTCACAAGTTTGATCTCCTAGAACCTAGCTTATGGGATCTTCAGTCTGCTAGTATAGTTGCCGCCATGCTGACTTGTCCTAGGCCTCAAAGTCATTTCCTTCGATGATCTCTCAGCTCACTCTCTAGATAGGCCTTTTATAAGTGGATCCAACCTATTATTCTTTGACTTTACATAGTCAACAGTGATAATTCTACTAGAGAGTAGTTCTCTAACGATAATACATCTCAGTCTTATATGACGAGATTTACCATTAAACATTATTCTCCCTTCCCTACCTATCGTCACTTGCCTATTACAGTGTACACATATTGGTGCCAATGGTTTGGGCCAATAAAAAATATCTTCCAAGAAATTTCTAAGCCATTCAACTTCTTCACCGGCTTTATCTAATAAGATAAATTAAGATTCATTATAGATCGGGCAATATATATCTGTTTGGATTTTTCCGGAGATTGCTCCTCCACCTAAGGTAAATGCATACCCACTCATGGATTTTACTTTGTTCGATACGGTGATCCAATTTCCATCACTATAACCTTCAATGACCACTGGATATTTATTATAAGACAAATCAAAGTCTTGATTGTATTTAAGATACACCAAAACTCTTTTCATTGCCATTCAATGAGTTTTATTGGGATTACTCATGTACAAACTTAATTTACTAATTACACATGCTATGTCAGGCCATGTAAAATTCATGATATACATTAAACATCTCATCATTCTTGCGTTGTCAAATGGTGTCACTTTTACTTTCATTCTATTGAAGTTTGGAAAGATAAACATAGCTATAACATTTCAAATACATAGAGCAATGATCCCAAACTCAGGAATTTATTATAGAATAATCTTACCTAGTCTTTTCCATGAATCCTTTAACACAATGTAATCTATCTAAGCTAGGACAAGGCCCCGACATTACCATAGAATGAATGAAAATACCCAAATATCTAAAATATTCCACCTTCCAAAATATGGAGGGCTCACCTACTATAATGATGTCTAGACAACTCCTAATACGGTACTGGACCATGAGAATGCACCTCCAAGCCTACATAATGAGATGATCCTGCCGCCCTAGGATGGTTAGTACGTGGTACACATTGGGATGCAGAACAACTATAGAAAATAACACTTAAATAGTACTGATAGAAAAACTTTGAACAAAACATTATGGTATTAGAAGCCAACATATCTAGATGTAAACATAGACTTTCTAAAAGTTTTGATTTTTTCTAAGACTTTATTCTGATTTCTATAGTTCTTAGCTAGATGACATCCCCGACATGTCAAAAAAATTCTATGGGCTATGTAGGGTCCGACATTAACTTATCGATAGGAGCCCAATCTATGTTAGATTCAAGGATTGGAGTATCTAAATTCTGGGATACTAAATATAAAGCAAGTATACTATTATCACTCATATGTCAGGATAGATCAACTTTGCATTGAAAAACACAGTTTCGAGCAATGGGACTGTCGAACCCATGACTTCTGGGATAGCAATATAACTCTTGTTAAGACCATATTTTAGCCTTATTAGAAACATAAATCATTCTTAAAAATCATTCTATATTTTGAATGGAAATAATTTGGTTTGGTATCGTCATACCAGGACTTAGAAGTCACATAAGCCATCTCATATATTCTATTTCATCTTTATTATGCAATATCATTGACCACAATAAAGTAATTTAAAAGATTGAATAATAAGGTTCTTCAAAACCAATGGAAAGGTTTATTCCAAAACATTTCTCATTCTAAATTATTTAAAAACCCTTGGGTACGCTTATCTTTATCACGGTATATAAATAATTAGAATGAAAAAAAGTGAATCAAAATATGAGTAATACTCTTCAAACCATTTGTGTGAGTAATGAATAAGTGGGTAAAGGAAACATTCAAACTCCACTCTCTTCATTATTAAGAATATAATACACATACTTAAGGAAAATTTCATAATTTGTGGCATAAATGTGAATTTAAATCATGTTCTTAAATTTTAGGTAGGACTTAATAATTTACACACTAGTAAGAGTTTAGAAAAATAAAAATTCAAACCCCATAGTCTCAAGGACATTGTACATGCCTTCTAGTGACTAGAAATAATGAAAATCTACCGTAAGAGCCTTGAACCCTTGCAAGTTCTCCCTTATCATGAATTGAGGAAGTTAGAATATGATATGAGTGATTAGGAGTCATTTTTAGTGACATAGGAATGTTTTGTGGAGAGTGGGGAATGTTTATTTAGTGTAAAAAGACATAAACACCCCTATGATTGGATACAACAATGCCCTATTAACTAAAGAAGGGGTGCAACACATGTTTGAGAGCGTTTACTCCTCATCGCAGTGTGATTCCCAACATGGGTAGCCTCTTTCATAGTGTGGGGCCTCCACATGGCCAAGGCGGTGTCCTCCTATGGTGGTCCACTCAATGCGAGGTTAGCATATAGGGTCCCTCTTGCAATGTATGACTCCTTTTTATGCCTAAAATTGTAAAGCCCCAAATCTGGTACCCAAAATTCTACACGGTGCTCATGATCCTGAAGTACCCTAAGCTAATCCATGACTGATATCTGTGAACTGAGAACTGAATAATAGTAATAATATTGTAAATGTGGAAACATGAACTGAAAGTCCATAAGGTTCAATACTATTACATAATTGAAAAATATGGTATACCAATACCAAAACAACTGAGATAATTATCTGAACGTACCGTAGTCTAAAAGCCTCTAAACTGTTTGAATAAGGAGTTGATAGGATATATCCCCAAATAACTCCAACTACTAAAATAAACTGAAACTGAAATAGTAATGTGATCATTATGTCCTCGAAGGATGAGGAATCACTGCTAATTCTAATCGTTGAAATGGGATTCTAGTGGTTCTCTAGAGCTCATGCTTCTAAACCTATGGTATAAGACACCATAGTGCAAATGTGTTAGTACTTTGAATGTACTGTTATGCAACTGAGGTAGACTGAAGGCAATAGGTTCATCGGCATGAACAATACTAACTGAATGACTAACATGAATGTCAGAATACATGCATGCATACATAACTGTAACTGAGATCATGATAGGACTGAATAATGAGTTCTGACTACTACGTCTACTGATATTGACATCTGAGTTATTGATGAGTGAGAAACTAATACCGTATTACTAAATACTGAGGGACTGATACTATGTTACTGATACATTGATAACTGTGTCTGACAGTTCTGATTATGAAGAACTGGTCTGGTTAACTGCATCTGATAGTCTTGAAGCTACATACTAATAATATAAGTTCTGATAACTGAAATAACTAATAACATGAGTGACTCTATCTGATAGTCCTAAATCTGATTGACCATAGTTGAGATCAGTCCTATCTAGTGGGTGATCTCGGAGTCTATTTATAATAATAAGGAGTGATGGTATCTGACAATCCTAAGTTTATACTATTGACCTGAATTGACTAATATCTGATAGTCCTGATTCTGTAACTAAAACTGTGAGATGTATTCATCTAACCGACATGCCCCATACTAAGCTAACTGGGGTCTAACTTATAACCTCAGCTAGAAGGGTGTCAGTACCGTGCCTCTGGTAAAGACAATTACTGTGGAGTCAGTCCTAATCTATCAGGTAACCCCTGGGATCAGTCCTATACATTTAAATATGCTAACGGGTGATCCCTAAGTATGTCAGTCCTATCTCACGGTTGACATTTCGTTCCTATGATAGCTACATAGTTCTCTATCTAGTTGACGAGTCCTTATCCTTAGGCTTGTTCGATGATGAATCCTACTTCCATCTGAAAGACAATAAACTAATTAACTGAACTGAATTGATACTAGTGGTATTTTCTAGCAAAGCTAAGCTTAATTTACTGAGTTCTGTTGATAGACGAAATATACTGAGTTCTAAGGACTGACTGAGAGTACTGAAGTTACTGATATTGACTGCGAATATTAAGGTTACTGAGATTACTAAGCTACTGAAATTACTGAGGTTTCTGAGATTTCCTGAGTCACATGACTGACTGAGTTCTATGGATCATAGACTGACCGAGAAAAGCATGAAAACATGACATGGCTCTAGCCACACAGCTAAATTGTTGGGTATAAGTACCCCCAGGACTCAATGGAAAGAAACTGACATAGCATAACTTACGTGAACACATGAACAACAACACAATTTATAATTCATATATTAAAGCACTTCATCAAACATGTTGTATGAATAAACTTATATAAACATGGGGATTTCATAATATCATACTAGTTTGGCACTTTTCCTTTGTGTAAGCATTTAATCAAACACATGGTAGGCATAGCACATGTAAACAACATTATACAACAATTAATCATCATAATTCATCTCTAATTTGATCATCCTAGTGATCATCCTAGTGTTTATTTATAGGTTCACATAAATGTACATCTATACAAATCAATTCCATATAAAATTGATCACCCAACACGGATTTGAATTCAGTTGATCATTCTCAGCATAAACAAAACAAACCCCACATGAAATTCATAAAGAAATCCATAAACTTAAACTTAGAAAAGAGATTCTCGGGCTTCATGGATGAAAGAAGTCCATGAATGAACACTAATCATACCTTAGTTCATGATTTCATGAAAATTTTTAGTAAAATTTTTCCAAACTGGGCCCCTGGCGTAACGTGGCATTATCGCGGCGTGTCATTGGAATTTGACAATTCAGAAACTGAGGGATAGCGCGATGTGGAGCCATCCATCATGTTTCCCCTTCCTTCCTGACCTGGAACTTCGGCGTGATGCGGGGGAAACCACACTGAGACACTGGAAAAGGACAGTTGCCATTTTAGCTTGTGGCGCGGTGCGTCACTGACCAATATGGTGTTGTTTTATTATGGGAACTTGAAATAGTCCTAACTTCTTACCCGATTATTGGATTTAAGCGAATCTTATATCAATGGAAAGCTTATTGAATTTCCCACATAAGAAAAAGTGAAAATCTTAAGAATTCCTCATAGAATAATCATCATTCAATTTAGAAGCTAGTATTAGAAATTTTTGGGATAAAATTAGCTAGGAAACATCAGGGTATTACAATATCTCCCCCTTGGAAACATTTATGCTTGAATGAGACTGAGAGTGAGGGGAATAATATACACTGATGTACATACTGAACATGAATAACTGGAACATGATCTTAAGACTGACATAACTAATGGATGAATATAACATACTTAATACTGATGCATCACTAATAAGCTGAATTCATGCATATCTAATGCATGACTAATAAGCTAAATTCATACATATCTGATGCATGACTGATAATTGACATATGAGTACTTGACTAAATATTCTGATGAACTGAATTTCTCATAGTGAAAATGAATGTCTAATGCATTATTACATGCCTGAATTGATATATGATTGCATGGTTGAATATGAAAAGGTGCTTAGTACCAAGTTTGTGATGAACACTGAACATGAAACTGAGTAAGACTAAGGAAAACTGTTATCTTAACCGAAAATTCTAATGAATCTAGGATTGTCTTACTAAACATGCATGAGCGGAAATACGAGAACCTAACTGATTCTGGTCTGATACGTCACATATGAACTGAACATCATGAACGGAACTGAACCTCTGAATACTAGGCCTAAAGATGAGGTTGGGACTTTGAGGGTCAACTTCTGAATACCCTCTACTCTAAAATGGATTCTTTATGTGAAGATAAACTTTATTTAAGGCATGAAAACATTGAGGAAATAATGTGGTATCTACTCCTTAGGACACTACGTCCCTCTAAGAATGGTCACCCTACTGAGATACTGGGGTGATGCGCAGGGCATCCATGGACTGATTCATGACTGAATGAATCATGCTAAAAATCTTAATCTAAAATGAGAGCAAGAAGTCTAACAGTGTATATCATGAGTATGAAGGACCTATAGTGTACCCAAATCTATGTCAGGGGAATTTTCTTGATCATGGAGAGTCTGGAGAGCATAAACCCTATTCTGACGTTGACCACTAGTGGTACTGGAAGTGACACCCTATTGACACAAATCTTTTCCCTTCTGAGCCCTTACTCTACTTTCCCGTAGCTTGTGGCCTAGCTTTCCATATCCATAACATACCTCACTGCCTACTCTATATACACCTAAGTGATTCTTACCACACTTTTCACAAAACGGATGGGCAACACTCTTATTCTTACTATACTGGGCTTTGGATCCTGGCGACCTATCATGACTATCATTCCCAAACATAGTTACTGGTGTACTAGCTAAAGATTGAGCTAGGATTGAAAGCTTATGACTATACTCTAAAGGTTGAGCTAGGATTGAAAGCTCATGACTATACTGAGAACGGCTACCACCCCCTGACTTAGGCTGAGCAAAGATAAAACTACCTATCCTCGCCCTCTTGTTCTGCTTTTTCTTTATCTTAATCTTTTGCTCTTCTATATCCTGAGCATGGGTCATAAGTTTGGCTAAAGTCATATAACTATTCAGCATGGTAGATCTGTACTCATTAACCACGCTATCATTCACCCCTGACACAAACGTACTCATCTTGGCCCTACTGTCTTGAACCTCATGAGGGGCATATCTGGCTAATTGAGTAAACTTAAGAGAATACACTTTCACTATCATTTTCCCTGCCTAAGATTGATGACACTAGCACCTTGGATTCTCTAAGATCTAGGGGAAAGAATCTATCAAGGAATGCAGAAGCAAACTCTTCCCACTCAACTGACCCTGTATCGTCTACCCTCTCTGACTTCCACTACTCAAACCAAGTGTGAGAAATATCCTATAACTAATATGCAGATAGCTCACTCTTAACAGTAGTCACCCCTATGATTTTGGTCACCTTCTGAACCTAATCTAGGAATTCCTGAGGGTCCTCACCTAACTTAGACCCAAGAAAGGATGGAGGGTTCATTCGGGTAAAGTCCCAAATCTTGGCTGCAGCTGAATTAGCCACTGGGATGGCTGGAATGATAAATGGTCATTCATTATAAGAAGCAATTGAATGAGTAAGATTAGTAAATACGGGCCTGAACTCCGAATAACAAATATGTTCGCCCAAAGGTTCTTCGGGTGAGAGGTTGACTGATTTTTATTTTTTCTTTTAGGAGGCATATTCAGTAGATGAAAAAGAGAAACGGATATGACTGAGAATTTAGATTTAAGCCTATGCTCACTGGCATGACATGAATACTGAAAGAAGAAAAACTATTCCTAAAACACCTCATAGCCTTCTGCACATGCATAAGTGTGGTACCTAACACACGCATGTACAAGACTCTACTAGATGCGGCTTTTCAGACTTCCTAGAACAATATTGAACCTTAGGCTTTGAAAAAAAGTTTGTAACACCCCAAATCTGGTACCCAGAATACTACACGGTGCCCATGACCCTGAATGACCACAAGCTAACCTGTGACTGATATTTGTAAACTGAGCACTGAATAATAAAAATAATATCATAAATGCAAAAATGTAAACCAAAAGGCGATAAGGTTCAATGCTAGTACATAATTGAAAAATATGGTATAACAATACCAAAACAACTGAGATAATTGTCTGAATATACTGTAGTTTGAAAATCTCTAAACTGTCTGAATATGGAGTTGATGGGACATATTCTCAAATAACTCCAACTACTGAAATAAACTAACACTGAAATAGTAATGTGATTATCATGTCCTAAAAGAATGAGGACTCACTGCTAACTCTAATCGTTGAATTGGGATACTACTGGTTCTCTGGATCTCATGCTTCTAAACCTATGGTATAAGACGCCATAGCGCAAATGCGTCAGTACTTTGAAAGTACTAGTATGCAAGTAAAGTAGAATGAATAAAATAGGTTCATATGTATGAGCAATACTAACTGACTGACTAACATGAATGTGCAAATACATATATACAAACGTAACTGTAACTGAGATCATGATAGGAATGAATACTGAGTTCTGACTATTGAGTCTATAGATATTGACATTTGAGTCACTGATGAGTGAGAAAATAATACTATATTAATAAATACCGAGTGATTGATACTATTTATAATGATAAGGAGTTACTATATCTTACATTCCTAAATCTATACTGCTGAGCTGAATTGACTGTATCTGATAGTCCTGATTCTACAATTGAAACTGTGGGATGTATTCATCTAACCGACATGCCCCATACTAAGATAACTGGGATCTAATCTATAACCTCAGCTGGAAGGGTGTCAGTACCACACCACTGGTAAAGACAATTACTGTGGAGTCCGTCCTAATCAAGTAGGTGAGTCCCCATCCGTAGGTTTTCTCGGTGATGAATCCTGCTCCCATCTAAAAGACACTGAAATGATTAACTGATCTAAATTGATTCTAGTGGTATTTTCTAGCAAAGCTAAACTGAATTTACTGAGTTTCATGGGAATACTGAGGTTACTGAGATTACTGAGCTACTGAAATTATTGAGGTTTCTGAGATTTACTGAGTCATATGACTGACTGAGTTCTATGGATCATAACTTGACTAAGGAGATCATTAAAACAATACATGGCTTTAGGCACACAACTAAATTTTTGAGTATAAGTACCCCCAGGACTCGATAGAAAGAAACTAACATAGCATAACTTATGTGAACACATGACCAACAACATAATTTATAATTCATAAATTGAAGCACTTCATCAAACATGTGATATACATAAAGTTATATAAACATGGGGATTTCATAATATCATGCTAGTTGGGCACTTTTATTTCGTATAGGCATTTAATCAAATACATGGTAGGCATAGCACATGTAGACAACATTATACAATAATTAATTATCATTATTCATCACTAATTTAATCATCCAAGGGTTTATTTATAGGTTCACATGAATATACATCTATACTAATCAATTCTGTATAAAATTGATCACCCAACAAGGATTTGAATTCAATTGATGATTGCCAACATAAACAAAATAAATCCAACATGAAATTCATAAAGAAATCCATAAACTTAAACTTAGAAAAAAGATTCTCGGGCTTCATGGATGAAAGGATTCCATGAATGAACACTATGCATACCTTAGTTCGTGATTTCATGAAGATTAACGGTGAAACCTTCTTGAATTTGAATGTCTAATGGAAACCCTAGCTTGTTCTTGAGAGAAATTTGAGAGAAATAGGTATATTTTGGGTGAAGAATGGATAAATGACATCTTATTGGGTTTAAATAAGGGTAGGAAATTGTCCATTTTAACCTTGGATGCGTCTTCAATTTCATTAATATTTTCCCAAACCGGGCCCCTGGCGCGACGCGACCTATCACGCTGTGTCACTGAAATTTAATAATTGGGAAACTGAGGGATGGCATGAAGCGGAGGCATTGTGTTGCCCTATCCTTCCTTTCTTGGAACTTTGGCGTGATGCAGGGGAAACCATATTGAGACACTGGAAAAGGACAATTTCTATTTTAGGTTGTGGCGCGGTGTGCCACTGACCAATATGGTGTTGTTTTACGATAGGAACTTGAAATAAGGCAGCAAAGGATGTGGTAGCAGGGGCAGGAAGCCATGACCCTCGTTCTTGATTTACTTTAGGTATACCCAAACCCTTAGTTTAGTGTTTCTTTGATTTTAAGTTGAGGGTGTAGGGTAAATTATTGTTGTAAAATTTTATAACTGACTAGGAGAAATATAAGTAACTAAGGCAGTTAACTTGATTTAGTGATTTTTGAGCACCTCTCCAATGGTCTAAAGGTTTAAATGTGTAATTTGCATCTAAGTGTGACCACTGTGCATCGTTGTATGGCATTAGTTCTAGTGATGCAACAATCATTGCTAAATAATTACAGGACTGAATGAGTAGTAACTTGTTATATACTTTTGTGCCATGTGCGTGTGAGAACTTATGTAGTCCGCTCTGTATGTTGAATCCAGAACTTGCCCGGTTAGTCTTACCTAAGTTAAAGGATAGGGGTTAAGAAAGGATCATAGGCTATTTTGATATTAGCCCACTTTTAGCATAAATGACCTTCCCAGTATGTAGAATATCCCTTGATTCCTACTTTGAGCCTGATTAGCCTATTTTTTTATGACACCTGTCACCCTTCCATTTATATCACAATGAACCTATTTTAGCCCTAGTCCTCCTAGGAAATTTTGCACCTTGACATAGGCAAATAAACTAAGTTGAGGGTGGCTATCTTAGGGGTGCATGATGTCACATGAGTATCAAGATAGGTAGAATAAAATAAAAGAATAAAAAGATAGGTGCAGTGGAAAAGAACAAGGAAAGAAAAGTTGTGAAAAAAGAAGTGATTGTAGAAAAGATAGCACCCATACTGAATAAATGTGATGAAGAAAAAACAAGAATATAAAAAGGTTAATAAGTGAATCCCAGGAGATAGTGTAGTGTCAAGGAGTCTTAGTCAGTTTAAATATCATCAAGTATCATACCAGCCCCTAGCCTGCATTATAAGCCAAAGAGAAGACCTATAGTGATCTTAGCGGACATGTAAACCTTGGTAATAAAAATAAGGGCAATCCTATGGTACTTGGTATACATTGATTGGAACTTTATTTTGAGAGTGAGTGTCCTTTCATTTTCCCCATGGTTACATATATGATTGTTGATATAAGAAAAGGGGGATTTCTTTGTTGTGAAGGTGCACCTAATATTTTGCTACTTGCTAACTTATTTGGATATTGTAATACTGGCCTATGCATGGTTTTTATAGATGAATTAATGTCATATCTTGATTCCTGTATGTTGGATTGTTGTTCTTCAATAATATACACAGTTGCTCTTGAAGTGACTGAACTAGGAGATGGTGAAGATGTTTTGAGATAATATGAATGATTGACTGCCGAATGTACTTTATATCCTCTTGGATGTGTTTGACTTGTTTGACAACAAGAAATTGTTTTAAGGTGAGGGTGTTGATGTGTGAGCAGATCCAAACACATTTGAGGCTTTCAACTGAGAATAATTGCAAGGTCGTAAGCAACCTTTATCATTTTTAATTGCTTTATCTTTGATTTTGTAATAGAAGCCAAGATGCAAGAGAACCAATAAGGATAGAAACAAAAGAGTTGAAATCTAAAGCAAATAGAAGAGAGGTGTGTCTGATGACATTCCTGATAAGTCATCAGCCCTATGATAAGTTATCAGAGATACCGTCAGCCTTAGATAGAGAATGGACCTCAGCTGAAAGTTGTGACAACATTCCCTGATAATTCGTCAAAGATTTGATAAGTCATTAGGTTTCATCATCAACCTCAAGCAGGAAGTGCTAAAACAGAAGAAGGAGCTGACGACTTATAAGTCGTCAGATTCCTGATACGGTACCATGAATTTGATCATCTTATCTGTGAAATTTCTGAACTCTGTGATTTTGTTTCCTTAATTAGGATAAACTATTTAAAGCATAGTTTACGGTTTTCTAAGGGGGGGGACCTATTTTGGGACACACATATATTGTTACTTTTTTCTCTATTTTCGTGGCTTGAAAAATAGTTAACTTTGAAGAGATTTTCATCAATATTTTGGGATTCTATTGTGATCTGATATGAGAATAACAATTTACTATTTATCTTGTGGTAAGTTCATCTTTCAAATTATGAATACATCTAGTTGTTTCGCTTATTACCCTATGAGTGGCTAAATCTCTTTAACCTGAATTATGGGATCTATGGGTTAAGTCTTGGTAAGATGCTAATTGTTTAAGATTCTAAAGTTAATAGGACTCCTTGATAATTCCAAGATTTTAATTATTTTCTATTGGTTGCAAATGATAGATAGCACCTGCTTTGATTTTCTTGAGATAAGAAATCAAATATAGTAGGAAGTGAATTATTGACAGGGACTTGGAAGCACTAAGCTTCCATTTAATAATTGATGTTGTAACAAGGTTGATTAACCTGAGGTGAAGTCTAGTTAGTAAATATAAATTCCCTAAGTCCGAGAGGATTAGGTAATTAAATTATTAAGTAGCTCGAGAGAAAATTAGGCATAAATTGGATAAAGATAATCTGTTGTCCTACTTACTGTGAGAATCTTGGATCACTATTTGCACCTGTCAAGTACTATAACCCATAGTGACATAATTCTAGTTTTCGATAAACTCTTGATTACAAAAACTAAAACTAAAGTGACCAAAAATTATTAGCTAATCTCCAAAACCCCTATTTCAGGAAACATCCAACTGTCAGTTGATTACATTGAAAACAACTTAGGTTCACACCATATTCCCTGTGGGATTCGACCCCAACCTAGTTGGGTTATATATTGACAACGGTCTCTTATATTCTCATTAGAGAGGTGTTGTTTGAGCGTTATTAGGAGTATCAGGAAGAAATTCAAAGTCTGACTCAGATTAGTCAGAAGGAACAGGTTTGGAAACTTTTTTCTTCAGATGGAAAGTGAACTTTGAAGAACTTTTGGTGAAAAGAGAGGCTTTTGGATTTTTGGTGGTTTAAGTGTAACGGAAAGGACCAAGTGAGAAACTTGTTTCTCTTTTATGATATCATGAACAACTGAAAATCATACCTTGACGTTTCAGCTTATTTGTAAAATCAACACATAACTGAGTTAATTTACTCTAAAACCTTAGAATTAGGTTACACAACTAAATGCTTAAAACTAATTAATCAACAATCACTAAAGTATAATCTTTTCTGGTCAATCATTGAAGGAGATTTATACAATTTTAATCATCCCCAAGGCCAACCTATTTTGTTTTAAGTGTTCTCTACTCAAAGACTTAGTGAATATGTCAACAATTTGTTCCTCAGTAGAACAAAACATAATTGATATATGACCTTTTCCAATATGCTTGGTTTTTTTTTTATGATGAACAGGATTTTTGGCAATATTAATTGCACTTTGTTTATCGTAAAAAATGGGAACACAACCAATATCTATACCAAAGTCCATAAGTTGTTGCATAATCTATAACAATTGAGCACAACAAGAACCTGCAGCAACATATTCAGCTTCAGTAGTAGACAATTCTACTGAATTTTGCTTCTTAGTAGACTAGGTAATCAAACATAATCCAAGAAAGTGTGCCATGCCAGTAGTGATTTACCTGTGTAACAAATACCCTGTATAGTCTGCATCATAGGAACCTACCAAATTAAAGTTACTACCTTTGGGATACCACAAGCCAAGATCACTAGTTCCCTTCAAGTATCTGAAGATTCTTTTCACTAATTTTAGGTATTATTCTTTGGGCTTTGCTTGAAACCTAGCACACAGCCCAACACTGAATACGATTTCAGGCCTACTTACTGTGAGATACAATAATGACCCTATCATACCTCTATACATTTTTTCCTCCACATCAGGGCCTGTTTCATCTAAGTCAAGCTTTGTGGAAATGGCAATGGGAGTACTGATCCCTTGTCCCTCTTCCATATAGAATCTCTTGAGAAGTTCTTTGTCATACTTCTATTGAAGGATTATTATCCCAGATGTTGTCTTTTTTATTTGCAAACCCAAGAAGTAATTCAATTTTCTAATCATGTTCATCTCAAACTCACAACTTATGAGTTTGGCAAACTCATGAGTCATACTAATGTTTGTTGAACCAAAAATAATGTCATCCACATATACCTGAAAAACCAACAAATCCTTTTCATTAGTTTTTAAGAAAAGGGTATTGTCAATTTTACCTCTGGTATGCTCATGCTCTAGAAAAAACTTTGACAATCTCTCATACCAAGCCCTTGGTTCTTGTTTCTACCCATATACGGCTTTGTATAGGTTGTACACATGATCAGAAAACTCCTTTCTTTCAAATCCTGGCGGTTGCTTGACATAAATATCCTCCTTGAGGATGCCATTCAGGAATGCACTCTTCATATCCATCTGATAGAGTATAAACTCCATATAAGCTGCATAGGCAACAAGTAATCTTATAGCTTCAAGTCTTGCTATAGGAGCAAAAGTCACATAAAAGTCAATTCCTTCTTCTTGGTTTTATCCTTGGACCACCAATCTTGCCTTGTTTCTTGTAACCATTCCATGCTCATCAACTTTATTTTTGTAAACCCACTTAGTTCCAATTACTGATCTATCTTTTGGGAGAAGAACTAAGTGTCGAACTTTATTTCTCTCTAACTGATTCAACTTTTCCTACATCGTTATAATCCAATCAGCATCAAGTAAGGCTTCAGTTATCTTCTATGGCTCTATCTCTGACAGAAATCCCTTGAAGGCACACATACTTCTCAAACCAGACCTTTTTCTACCTCTGGTTTAAAGCCTCATAGATCCACACAATTCTATATGAACCAGGTCAAGGCACTTGGTAGTTCTAAAATGGTTCTTTGACTTAAAAAAAGATCTTACCTTCTTCCCCCTTACATATGCACTACATAACTTTTCTTTCTTGAACTTGTTTTTGGGTAATCCTAATACCATGTCTTTGGAGGAAAGTATGTTTAGTTGTTTCAGAATTGCATGACCAAGTCTCCTGTGGCTAAGGAGGGGATCATTTTCTATAGCACTTAGATAATTCAAATCAGGTCCTGGTAGTACTATGATGCCAGCTTTGTATACATTTCTGTATCTTCTTACCATGAGCACAATCTCTTTGGTGTCAACCTTTTAACTTTGACTCCTGCACTAGTAAAAACAACTTTATTACCTTTGTCACACAATTGTGAGATGCTCAGCAGGTTATACTTTAATCCTTCTACAAGATAGATATCCTCCATTGCTTTTGACAAAGATGAGCCAATTTTTCCAACTCCAGTAATGATTCCCTTTTTTCATTACCAAAAGAAACTGCTCCTCTATCTATTTTGGAGAGTGAAAGGAACTTTTTCTTATTACCAATCATATTACTTGAGCAAGCACTACCTAAGTACCAGTGCCTTTTTCTTCCTTTCACCTTCTCCAACAAAAGAAACCAATGGTTAGACATAGGAACCCAGACAAGCTTAGCTCCTACTTTATGAGTAAAAGGATGAATCAAGTTTCTTATAGTCCATACCGGCAGCATGTAGTGCAACCTATTTCTCTGACCAGAACTAGACTTGTTCTCTTTGGTTTGAGAAGATCTGTTAGCCAGTTTTTGACTGTTTAATCTACTTCTAGCAGCCACAAGACATTCAGTTCTGGGATATCCAAGGTTTCAATAGATGTTACATAAATCTTTAGGATCATCAATACTTTAGAGTAATCCCAAACCTGCCTTTTCATTATAATTTCTTTCATTCAATTTGTGAATAATTCTTGAGGAGTTTGTCCACCTATTTGCCCTTTCAAGATCAAGTTTTAGTTTAGAAACTTCTTGACTTAGTTTATTCAATTTTTTAGTTAAATCATGACATTTTTGTTTGTAGTTAACTAGCTCTAGTTTAGCATTTTCTTGTTCTTTACACATGGCCTTTTTCCTATTTTCAGTGAGAGTTAATTTGAGAATTTCACACTTAAGATCATTGTTTAAAATGTCACGTTCTGCAACCTGCTTCTTTAGAGTATAATTTTCCTTGTCAAATGTACCTGTGCAAGCCTTTAAATCAATGAGATCAAATTTGAGGCTTGCAATACTGTTGAAAAATTCAACCCTATTAGAGGTTAACTCCTGGAAATCATCACTCAATGCACCCATCAAGGACACATATGTTGGTTTTGAGAACAATTGTAGTTTTTTTTTAAGTTCAAGTATACTTACAATAGAACCATCATCTTCTTCATCTAAGTTTGAATCTCCAAGTGTTGTGAATGCAGTTTCATTAACTTCATCTTCATCTGAATCAGATCTCCAGGCTGCTATCATTGCATGTTCCTCCTTTCTTTTTGCCTTTAGTTCCTTTTCAGCCCTTTCCTTCCTTTATTCTATTTTCCAAACTGGACAGTCTCTGATTTGATGATCAGTTTTGCCACACTTGTAGAAGCCATTTGGATTGTCATTGGAATATTTCTTGGTACTTGTTACCTTCTTCTTCTTAAAGAATTTGCTGAAATTATTAGTTATGAAGGAAACTTGCTCCTTATCAAGTTCAAATTCCTCATCAAAATCAGAAGCTTTTAATGCCAAGATTTTCTCAGGAGCTGCTTGTTTTTTGATTCCATCTATTTCCATTTCATAAGTCATTAAGTTCCCTACAAGTTCATCCAAGGCCATACCTACAAGATCCTTTTTTTCCTCCCTGACTGCAGTTACAAAATTATAAGTTTTCTTGTAAACAAGGAAATAAAACTTCTAACTCCTATAACTATAAAAAGACAAATCTTGCCAAGATAAGTGTTCCCAAGTCTTCGAGTTCCCTAAATTCAAGACACAACTCCTAACTTAGTTTATAGATCATTAAGACTAGAACAATGACTCAATACAACTCAAAGAACCTTCCTACTACTAATAGTCTAAGACTTGCTTGATAAGGGACCAGGTTCTTCTTCAAGTAAGTGAACTGCTTTGCTGATTGTTGATTATCTTATCAGTGCATGAGTGAGTTACTTAAGCATACTTTGTTGTATATATGCACACCTGTGATAGAGTCCTTGTTGATCTATGCTTCTATCTTTTTTCAAACTCTATCAAGTAACTTCACTTCTTTTTGTAGCCGTCTCTCCCTCCTTGGTTGATTAGGACTCTTTTTTGTATCCCGTAGCCTTGTAGGACTCCTCTTATTGTTGGACTTCTTGACTAATTCAAATTTTGAGTATTGCATTTTTCTTCCAATTTACTGAGGTGTAAATGTTGAGAGAATGTCTGAATATTCTCGGTTATCCACTCCAGTTCATGTGCAATATCATCTTATTAACAACCTTGCCTGCAGTTTTTCTTTGTAAACTTGAACGGACCAGCTTTCACAACATGTTTCATTGACATGTCTATGATCAAAACTAGACATTCTCTAACACCAGCCTCTCACATCGCCATTCTTGGGCATGCATGCCCCTCTTCATCACATTCCCAAACCATCACAACCTAACTTCCCGAATCATTTCCTCCACTGAAGGCACCTCTATCTTCTCCCGGATAATGTCATTTCTAACCCTATCCGTCATGGTAAGTCCAAACATCTATCCCAATACTCCCATCTGTGCCACATTTACCTTTTGTATGTGGGAGTTCTTAAATGAACAACACTAAAACAAAAAAAATCAAGGTCCCTCACTAAAACTCTATGAACAAGAAAATATTATTTGGTCGAAAAGAAGTATTAAAATCCAATATCCTAATGTATAGTACATATAAAGCAACAAAAAGGGTTGAATAAAATTTTCTACAAATCTATACATATAAGATAGGGCATGCAAGGATTGGGATGAGAGTCGGGTAGTCGTAGTTCCTTACTGTGGTGCAGTCCAAAAGATCAGACTGGTGAAATCAAGGAGAGCTACCTAGATTTCTTCTTCACCGAATTTAATGAAGTTTGGAGCTGAAATAAACCACGTAGAAATAAATCAAAAGATTTTATAGATAATATACGTATAGAAAATTATAAAATCGGAATGTATAACAGTGAGTATGCAAACTCATAAAGAAATACTTCACCTCATCAGTTCTTTTTCACTTACTTTGTGTCGGATTATCTAAATCTACAGCACCATCATCCATTTGTTGCACAATATCATAGGTATCATGAGGTTATGTCTATCTCACTACACTCTAATCTTTATTGGAATTATCACTAGTGTAAAATACCTGAGATGCTTGATCCACTAATATAAAGGGCTCATTTATCTTTAAAAATATCCCCACAAATAAAACATACTAAGACATATTCATCTTGTTAAACTCTTTAACTTTATCATGCACATCAAACCAATTAAATCAAAACAATACCACTCTTTGACCCAAAAATTGCAATTCAAGAACATCAGTTAAACCTTAATAGTAATAAATAATCTTACTTTGTTTATTAGCCTCACCAACAACAACCATTCCACAATTTTTAGTATGCAACTATTTAACATAATATTCGACATGAAATATATATCCATTAACATAGTAGTTGTTATAATGTGTGACTAATACGGTGTAGGACCACATGAAATTTTAAGAAGATCTTGGACAAGCTTAGTATCATCTTTGTAAGGGAATGTGAAGTTTTTATGATGGAAATATGAATGAAACATGTTGTGCAAGCTACTCCATACAAGTGATGAAAAATCAGTTACTGGTTGAAGTGATACAATGCTGAAAATTCATTAAAACAAAAGTGGATAAGAAAGAAAGCTCAGAATTGTTTCAAATGCTACGATTAAGAAGAAGATAAATGTAGTATATAGAAGTTGAGTTGATCAAGGAGTTCTACAAAACTATGGGATAAAGGAGAAGAGTGCTATTCAATCAAAGAGAGAGATGGCAGCAACAAAGGAATAAAACTACCTGGGAGTCCTATTAAAGATAGAAAAGTACATCAACTAAATGACTCAATCACGAGTTGGATTAATACAACAAACGATATTTAAGTGTTTCATTGATACATGAAAAAGATAGTCAATAACCAGCAAATTAGTTTTACAACTTGAAGGATCTATTGGAACAAACTGGTTCTTTAGTTAGAGTTATAGACTTTTTGTAATAGGTTGGTCGTTGAGTCATATAGAGTTGTAATCTCTAGTCTCAGTGAAGTATTAACTGAGTTAGGATTAACGTCTTCAAGTTGGGAAACTCGAACACTTGGGAACACTTATCTTGGGAAGATTTGTGTTTTTGTAGAAGTAGGAGTTAGAAATTTTATTCCTAGTTTACAAGAAGTCTTGTAATTTGATGATTGTTGAGCGTCAAGAGTAATAGTGAAGTTGGGGTTAAATCCTATAGAGGTATAGGTCATGTTTTTTTACACCTTTCTTGAGCTGGGTGTTTTCCACATAAAAATACTGTGTTCAAGTATTACTTTTATGAACCACATTAGCTTACTTATTCCACAGATAGGCAACCAATAGAGTAAAATATTAAAATCAATAGGGCACGCATTCTAACAAGTGGTATCAAAGCGTGGTTGTGTTGAATAAGGCTAGAGCCTAAGAAAAGATCACAATGTTGAATTTTGTACCTCTTACTGGGCATAGTGAAGGTCAGTCAACTACTAGACCTCCACTCTTTAATGGTTCTCACTTTATCTAGTGGAAGGCTAGGACGGAGATGTTCATCCAAGTAGAAGATTATGAACTATGGGATAGGATTACTAATGGTCCTACTATTCCAATGAAGATGGTTGATGGTGAACCAATTAAGAAAGTAAGCACTGAATTTACTGCTTATGATTTAGTGGCATTAAAGAAAAATGCAAAAGCTAAGAACACCCTAGTCTGTGGTTTAGGACCTGCTGAATACAACAGGATGTCAACCTGCACCACTACTAAGAAAATTTGGGATACATCGGTAAATGAAAAAGGAAAATGAATCCATGTATGATATGATGACAAATCTTACTGCCTTAACAAATGAGCTGACCTCCTTTGGAAAAGTCATCACTGAGAAGGAACAAGTTGTAAAGGTACTGAAGGTACTACCTAAATCAAAGTGGAATGTTAAAGTAACTGCAATAAGGGAGGAAACTAACGATCACACAAGTATGAACCTGGATGAACTTGTAGGGAACTTAAGGACTTATGAAATAGAAGTTGATGGAGCCAAAGAACAAGCAGTTCCTGAAAAAATCATGGCATTGAAGGCTTCTAATAGTGATGAGGAATTTTAACTTGATAAGGAACAAGTTGCCTTCATAACTAAGAACTTCAACCAATTCTTTACCAAAAAGGGAACAGGTAGCAATTAACTTTCCAATGGCAATCCCAATGGTTGCTACAAGTGTGGCAAGACTAATCATCAGATTAATGATTGTCCAGCCTGGGAAATAAAATAGAGAAAGAAAAGGGCTAAAAAAGAACTGACAGAAAAGGACAAAAGGAAGGAGGAATATTCAATGATAGTAGCTTTGGGGCCTGACTCAAATGATGATGAAACTAATGAAACTCTATTCATGGCACTTGGAGATTCATACTTAGATGAAGAAGATGATGCTTCTGAGGTGAGCATACTTGAACTTAAAGAAAAACTACATTTGTTTTCTAAATCAAAACTTATTTCCTTTATGAGTGCACTAATTGATGATTTCCAAGAATTAAGTTTTGATAAGAATGAGTTGTTCAATAGTCTTGCAAGCCTAAGGCTGGCAACCGACCGGAACTGGAATGCCAGACCAGTTTAACCAATACCGGAATCGGTACCAAAACTTCCTTACCGTTTCTGCTGCCGGAACTGGTCTTATAGGATTTTTTCATTGTTCGAACCAGTCCATTTGCTACCGATGTGGACCAGAGCGACACCGGAGCGATACCGAATTTACTGGAAATAGATGACATATTGTACATTAATACAATTTTTTATTAATTTTTTTCCATAATTGCTACCGTTTTTGTTTAAGAACATATATAATTTATATAAAGTTTTCCATAACTTTATATAAATATAATTTTTGTTGTACAATTTTAATTTAAATTATCTATATCTTAACTTAATGTCATTAATATATAAGTTTTATATATATAATAACTTATATAATTTATATAATTTATTAATATATCTTAAAAAGTTTAGAATTTTAACATAAAGAATATAATTTAAGTTAATATAATATTTTTAATAAGTTTAAGAAGTCAAAAAAATTTCTAACTTTATAAAGTTTTGTATTATTATTTTTTTATAAATTCAACTAACAAAAGACAAATTTTAAAATAAAATTAGGCGAATAGCCGTTATATTTATTCAAATTTCGTACGTTGTACATTAATTACAAAGATATTAAATGAAAATCTAATCTACGCATCCACCTTCTAGAAAGGGTTATGTTTGAATTAGATCTCTATTTTAGAAACTTAATAAAATATAAATTGTTTATAATTTTTTTGGCATAACTTTTCTATATCTTCAGCGGATAAATCTTTCGGAATTGACCTATTTCCTTGGTCCTCATTGCATCCATTCCATCATCACTATTTTCCTCAAAAATTTCATCGATTTCGTCTTCAATATGGGGTGGTAATTTAGGGAGCCCAAAATTTCTTCATTCGGCATTGATCCAATCTATAAATAATACTAAAATCTCTAAACTATCCCTTGTTAATGAATACTGATGATCTCCTATTATAAATCTTTCTGTGCTGAAAGCTTGCTCTGAAGCAACTGAAAAAGCTTGAGTTGACAGCAAATCTCGAACCATCCTTGAAAGTTTTGGAAATTGTCTTATACGGGTCTTCTACCATGATAAAAGTTGTTGATTTCCAGTTTCATCTCTAATATTTTGCCAATCCTGCAAAAGATACGAACCAAATTCATCACTCCTACAACATTGAAGACCAAGTTCTTCGCCCATCTCGTCATCTAAATCATCATCTCTACGTCTAAAAGTAGGAGGTTCGATCGGCCCAATATTTTGTTCCTTAACTTGATACAAGTTATATAAACTCCGAGCTGTAGATACTATGCTAACATTACAAGTTTAAACTGATGACTTTTCATGACGTCCAATTTCTAAATTATTGTATAATTTTCTAACTAACATCACTGTACCTTGTTCTTTATAAAATGGGTTTAATAGATTAGCTAATAAAAGAATTTGTGGAATAGGAAAATAATATTTTTAAAATTTTTCCATCATAGCTTCAATTGCCTCTTTGTTGGGACATATTTTTTTATATTCAGCAAGTACTTTAGAAATAGATGTAATAGTTACTAAAACAGAAGAAATAGTTGGAGTATATTGAGCAGATATTGTATTCGTAGCTTGATAAAAAGTTTTCAAAAATTTACAAAGTTCTTCTACTTCAGTCCAATCATCTTCATCTAGCATTAAATTAACATCCTCATTATAAGAATTATAAACTAAATGTATAGGTTTAGGATATATAACAGCAACTTCAAACATTTGAATTAAAGAATTCCATCTAGTAGGAATTTCTTTTGGAATTTTTCTATATGGAAGGTCATATTGTTTACATTTACGTTTAAAATCATCCATCACACTCTTTCTATTATTTTTAAACATATAACTACAAGAAATTTGCACTTTAAGACAACCATTTCCAAACAAATAAATATCATCATGTACTATCAAATTTAAAATATGTGCAGAACATCTAACATGAAAATGATCTTCATACATTAAATATAATCTAGTTTTTAACTCGTCAATAGCTTTCAAATTATTAGAAACATTAGCTAATGTGCATGTCATAGGTTTACCAATAAATCTAAAATATTTTATGCTCTCCGCTATTGTACTAGCTATACACATACCGGTTTTATACTCGTCAACATATTTATAAGCAATAATTCTTTTTGGCATGTTTCAATGGTGATCAATCCAATGAGACGTGATAGTAAAATAATTATTACCGACAACACTAGTACCCATATCAGAAGTAACAGATATCTTACTATCAAATTTATTAAATAAGCAACGAAGAAAATGACAATGCTCAGCTTGAAATTTAAAAATATCATTTTTAAATGTATTTCGTGAAAAACCTTTAAAAGAAGGATTATATACTGGTTGAATATAATTAATAAAACCGGGATGCGAAGAAAAACTAAAAGACAAACCCATAACAACAACCATTTCCGCTAGTTCTTCTCTATCTACATCTTCACTATATGTCGATGATGAACTTGCTTCAGCCGGGTTAAACATGTATAAACACGTTTGAACCATATTACCTCCTACAGATTCATGTAGAAATGTTGTACCATCTTTTTTTACCTTAGCCTCATTTTTTAGATGAATAAATTCTTTACTACATCTCATCAAATGTGTAGTTAGCAACTCTGTCCTGCCATTTTTTCCCCTGGTCAAATGTTTAAAAATATTCTTGCATTTATTGCAAGTAGCAATACCTTTTACCCTATCATGTTCCATAAATTTCCAAACTAAAGACCTTTTAGTACGTTCGGTACCTTTGGCCCTAGTAAATTCCGGTAACGGGGCAAGTTCTTCTCCGTGTTTCGGTAATTCCGTAACCACACTAGTAGGGGTAGGGGTATCACCTAAATCTTGTTCTTCTATATCATCTTCCTCCGGTAAGTCTTCCTTAAAATTATTATAATGCCTACTTAAGGTTTCATTATCTAATTCCATACCGATACCAACATCGAAACCATTAGATTGTGATAAAGAAGTTTCATTAAATGTAGGCGGCAATGAACTAGTACTAGCCTTACATTTTTTATTTCTATGAAAAACCTTATCAAAGGTTGATGTTTTACCACTACTATTTTTTTTTTAAATCCATAATTTAAATTAGAATATTAACACAAGCAATACAAATATTATAAATTACAAAATTAATGTAAGTAAATAAATGTAGTTACTAAAAAATAGAAATATATATATTAACGAAAATAAAAAGAGCTTAAATTTGTAACGATTATACCAAATGTTTGCGTAAAAGCAGATGTATACCTAATGTCGGAATTAAAAGATGATAATTGAAGGTTATAATATCTTCAAAAAATCTTCAACTCCAACTAATATAATAATTGAATCTTCAACTCCAACTAATATAACAATTATAAATATTTAGACAGAATGTGATATTAAGAGAGATTGTGAGAATTGATAATATTTATGTGAAAAAAGAATTGAAAAGAGCGATATTTATAATGAAAATTTTAAAGGGTGGTGTGACGTAATTGAGAGGGGGTGGGGTAATTGGGAGGGGAGGCAATGGCTAGAAATCAACGGACAAAAGATTCGTTGACAACCAAATCCCCCTTTTTTTTAAAAAAACTAGAAATTAACTCGTCAAATGGACCGGAATCCGATCCACTAGTAGCTGAACCGATTAACCAGAACCGAAAATACCAAATTTTTTTGACGATCCGCACCAGTAACGTTATCCGAACCATTGGGTACCGGTATACCGGACCAAACAAGAACCGTTGCTTGCCGGAACCAGAAACCTAGCAGAACCAGAGTTGGCTGACCGGAATAGAATTGTTCGGTTCCGTTGCCAGCCTTATGCAAGCCTTAAATTTTATATCATTGATTTAAAGGCTTCTAAAGATATAGTTGACAAAAAATACTACACTCTCAAGAAACAGGTTGCAGAATTTGATTCTTCAAATAATCATCTTTAAGTCAAAAATCCTGAAATTAACTCTCACTAAAAATAGGAAAAAAGCTATGAGTAAAGAACAAGAAAGTGCTGAAACTCAATTAGAAAAGTGCAAACTAGAGTGTAGTAATGCAGCTGACATGATAAAAAAATTGAGTAAAGAGGACTCTAAAATGAAACTTGATCTTGATAGAGCTAATAGATGGACAAATTATTCAAGAATTGTTCATAAATTGAGTGAAAGAATTCACATTGAAAAGGTAGGTTAAATATTCCATAAAGGTATTGATGATCCTAAAGATTTGTGTTATAGATATGGCAACCTTAGACATCCAACCACTGAATGTCCAGTAGCCGCTAAAAGCAGATCAAACAATCAAAACATGGCAAAAATAATTTCTCAGACAAAAAATCAAAGAACCAGTTCAGGTCAGACAAATAGGTTGCACTACATGTTGCCAGTATGGACTAAA
Source organism: Capsicum annuum (assembly GCF_002878395.1). Classification (NCBI taxonomy): domain Eukaryota; kingdom Viridiplantae; phylum Streptophyta; class Magnoliopsida; order Solanales; family Solanaceae; genus Capsicum; species Capsicum annuum. The sequence goes on along the minus strand of NW_025896087.1, from coordinate 2,368,500 downwards.
AGAAATTTAATCTATCCTTTTACTCATATAACAGGATCCAATCTTGTCTGGTTTCCCAAGTCAAACCATTGATTTCTTTTGCAGGAGATAGTGAAAAGAAGCAAAAGGCATTGCTTGCTCAAGACACAAGATTGGTAAGATCTTTTTTTAAGTCAAAGAACCATATTAGCACTACCAAGTATCTTGACCTTGTTCATATGGACTTGTGTTGAACAATAAGACTTCAAAGTAGAGGTGGAAAAAGGTGTGTTTTTGTAATTGTTGATAATTATTCCAGGTTCACTTGAACATTATTTGTAGACTCTAAAGAAGATGCCTTTGTTTGTCTTTGCAATTTTCATCAAGAAAATTAAAAATATACGAGGCATTTCATTAGTTTCCATAAGATCTAACTATGGTACAGAATTTGAGAATGTCAAGTTTTTAGAATTTTGTTCAACAAATGGTATAGATCATAACTTCCCTGCTCCTAGAACACCACAATAAAATGGAATGGTGGAAAAGAAGAATAGAACCTTGGAAGATATGGCTTGAATAATGATTCTTGCAATAAATATTTCTAAAAACCTTTGGGCTGAGGCAATAAGTACTACAACATATATCATAAATAGATGCCTGATCAGACCTATGTTAGAGAAGATTCCCTATGAATTACTAAAAGGAAGAAAGTTAAACATTTCTTATTTAGAACCTTTGGTTGTAAATGTTTCATACATAATAATGGAAAGGATAATCTGGGAAAATATGATGCTAAAAGTGGTAAGGGAATATTTTTAGGATATTCACTTCATAGTAAGGCTTATAGGGTTCTAATCAACAGAACTAACTATGTTGAAGAAAGCATGCATGTAGTTTTTGATGAATCTTGTGTTAAGACTAACTTCCAGGAAGGAAGTGACTCTGAGGAACAGGTTACACAACCTATTTCATCGACTGGAGCTACCAAACATGGAGGTACCTCAATAGGGGGAACTGAATCTGGAGGCACAGTGACATAGAGGATTGAGCCCCCAACTACTCTAGCCCAGAATATCAGCAATGATCCTAGTATCTCACTAAGCTTGGTCCCAAAAGGTTACAAGTATCAAGGATCACATCCTATTTAGAATTTTCTACAAGGTCTAGATTAAGAAGTATATGTGTTTTCAAGGCATTCATGTCAAAAATTGAGATAAAGAAGGAAATTAAAGCACTGCTTGATGCTGATTGGATCATAGCCATGCAAGAAGTGCTAAATAAGTTATAGAGAAGCAAAATATGGTACTTAGTTCCTCTCCCAAAAGATATAACAGTAATTGAGACTAAGTGAATGTATAGAAATAAAGTTAATGAGCATGGAATAATTACAAGGAACAAGGCAAGGTTGGTGGTCCAAGGATATAATCAAGATGAAGGGATAGATTTTGATGAGACTTTTGCTCCTGTATCCAAAATTGACGCTATTAGATTACTTGTTGCCTTTATCGCCTATATGGAGTTCATTCTATATCAAATGGATGTTAAGAGTTCATTCTTGAATGTCATTCTCAAAGAGGAGGCATATGTTAAACAACCTCCAGGATTTGAAAGTAAGGAGTTCCCTGATCATGTGTATAAACTTTCTAAGGCTTTGTGTGGGTAGAAACAAGCTCCAAAAGGTATAGGATTATGTGCTAGGTTTTAAGCAAATCCTAAAGTCTCATCTAAAATATGTGAAAGGGATCTTTAGATATCTCAAAGAAACTAATGATTTGGTTTATGGTACCCAAAAGGTAGTATTTTCAACTTGGTTGGATATTCTGATGCTTACTATACAGGATATTTGGTTGACAGGAAGAGCACTACAGGCATGGAACATTTCCTTGGATCATGTGTGATTATCTAGTCCACTAAGAAGCAAAATTTAGTAGCCTTATCTACTACTAAAGCTGAATATGTTGTTGCAGGATCTTATTTTGCTCAATTATTATAAATTAAGCAACAACTTATGGATTTTGGTATAGATGTTGGATGTGTTCCTATTTTTTATGATAAAACAAGTGCCATTAACTTAGCCAAAATCATTTTCAACATAAAATAACTAAACATATTGATATTAGTACAACCTGTAGAACAACCTGTTTCTTTGACCAGAACTGTTCTTGTTCCCTTTTGTCTGAGAAGATCTGTTAGCTAGGTTTTGACTATTTGATCTGCTTCTAGCTACCACTAGGCATTCAGTAGTGGGATGTCCAAGGTTTTCACAGATGTAACATAAATTGTTAGGATCATCAACACTGTTGTAGAATCCCAAACCTTCCTTTTCATTATAATTTCTTTCACTCAATTTGTGAATAATTCTTGAGGACTTTGTCCACCTATTCGCCCTTTCAAGATCAAGTTTTAGTTTAGAAACTTTTTGACTTAGTTTATTCATTTTTTTAGTTAAATCATGACATTCTTGTTTGTATTTAACTGGATCTAGTTCATCCCTATCAGAGGTTAACTCCTGGAAATCATCAATCAATGCACTCATAAAGGGCACAAGTGTTGGTTTTGAGAACAATTGTAGTTTTTATTTAAGTTTAAGTATACTTACCACACAACCATCATCTTCTTCATCTAAGTCTGAATCTCCAAGAGTCGTGAATGTAGTTTCATTAACTTCATATTCATCTGAATCAGATCCGTAGGCTGCTATCATTGTATGTTCTTCCTTCTTTTTTGCCTTTAGTTCCTTTTTATCCCTTTCCTTCCTCTATGCTATTTCCCATACTGAATAGTCTCTGATCTGATGATCAGTTTTGCCACACTTGTAGTAGCCATTTGGATTGTTATTAGAATATTTCTTTGTACCTATTCCCTTCCTCTTCTTAAAGAATTTGGTAAAATTCTTAGTTATAAAGGCAACTTTCTCCTTATCAAGTTCAAATTGCTCAACACTATTAGAAGTTTCTAATGCCAAGATTTTCTCAGGATTCGCTTATTCTTTGATTCCGTCTACTTTCATTTCATAAATTCTTAAGTTCCCTACTCGTTCATCTAGGGTCATACCTGCAAGATCCTTATTTGCATCCCTGACTGTTGTTACCATAACAATCTATTTTGTTTAAGGTAATACCCTCAGTATCTTTTCAACTTGTTCCTCCTTATAGATGACTTTTCCTAAGTAAGTCAGCTCGTTTGTAAAGGTAGTATGCTTTGTCATCATCTCATTTAGGGTTTAATTTTCTTTCATTTTAAATTCCTTATACTCAGTGAAAAAGAGAGAGATCCTAAATTTTCTTACTTGAGAGGTACCTTCATGAGCATTCAGCAGTGCATTCCAAATTTGTTTAGCAGTAATACAGGTTGATATCCTGTTTTATTTATCAGGTCCTAGTCCATACACCAAGATGTTCTTGGCTTTTGAATTTTTCATCCAAGCCAACAAGTCATCAGGAGTAAATTCACGCCTTACTTTCAAACTTGTTCACTATCAACCAATTTCATGGGAATAGTGGGACCATCAGTAATCCTATCATATAATTCATAGTCTTCACCTTGGATGAACATCTCCATCTTTTATTTCCACCAGATAAAGTGAGATTCATCAAAAAGTAGAGGTCTAGTTATTGACTGACATTCACTGTGACTAGTAGGAGGTGCGGAAGTTATCATGTTGATCTTTTCTCAGGTGCTAGCGTTATTTAAGACAACCTTGTTCTTATACCACTTGTTTGAGTATGAGCCATACTACTTTTAATATTAAACTCTACGGATTGTCTATCTGTGGAATAAGTAAGTAAACGTGGTTCACAGAAGTAAAAGCTGAACACAGTATTTTTATGTGGAAAACAACCGGATCATCTTGATGGGGAAACTAAATTGCTTCTTGGGATTGAAAGTCAAACAAACAACATCTGGAACAATTATCCATCAACAGAAGTATGTAAAAGAAATCCTCAAAAGATTCGCCATGGAAGAGGCAAAAGACATCAGCACTCTAATAGCCACTGCTACAAAGCTTGATTTGGATGAAACAGGTCCTGATGTGGAGCAAAAGGTGTACAGAGGAATGATAGTTTCATTGCTATATCTTATAGAAAGCCAGCCTGATATTGTGTTTAGTATAAGATTAAGTGTTAAATTTTAAGAAAATCCTAAAGAGTCTCATCTAAAATCTATAAAAAGGATATTTAGATATCTCAAAAGAACTAGTGATTTGGTTTATGGTACCCAAAAGGTAGTAGTTCCAACTTGGTTGGATACTATGATGCTTACTATGAAGGATATTTGGTTGACAGGAAGAGCACTACAGGCATGGCACACTTCCTTTGATCATTTTTGATTACCTGGTCCACTAAGAAGCAAAATTTAGTAGCCTTGTCTACTGCTGAAGCTGAATATATTTATGGAGGATCTTGTTGTGCTCAATTATTATGGATTAAGAAACAAGTTACGGATTTTGGTATAGATGTTGGATGTGTTTCTATTTTTTGTGATAGTACAAGTTCCATTAATATAGCCAAAATCCTGTTCAACATGAAAAACAAACCATATTGATATTAGACATCACTTTCTTAGAGATAATATTGAAAAAGGTCATATATCAATTATTTTTTGTTCTACTAAGCAACAAATTTCTGACATTTTCACTTAGGATTTGAGTAAATAACACTTTAAAAAGAATAAATTAACCTTGGGGATGATTAAAGTTGTATAAATCTCCCTTAATGATTGACTAGAATAAGCTGCTCTTCTGAACCCTCACTACCACCTCCAATCCCTCTTTAGATTATTGATAGAGGTGATGTTCCTATTGTAAACCTAATCCCTTGAAGGTCCATATCTAAACCAAAAAGAAAACCCTCTTCCTTCTCCATCAATGTTGATGACAATGTTCCTGAACAACCCTCCCATATTGTCTCTACTCTTTGTACTCCTCACACTTGAGGTAAAAATAAATGGGAAGATGCTTCCTTGGCAGAATCACTTCAAGCTATTAAAAAAACATGTGGCTAAATCTAATCCCACTCCACCTCGTGCATTTTTTCCTAATATTCTTCTTCGATTAGTAAGAAGGAAGTGGACAATTATTGCAAAAGCCCTAAAACCCTCTTTGTCTTGTAAAACATCATCTCAACCAAGTCCAAAAGCTTCCTCATCTTCTAAATCTATTCCTACCGTCAAAGCTTCCTCGTCCTCCAAAGTTTCTCCTCTGAAGTCCTATGCTCATTCAAAGAAATAAGCAAATAAACCTATTCCTTCTAACTCATCTTACTCTGACTCACCTATGGATGCTACTGCTAAGTTGGATCATGATTTTGAGGTTCAAGAACCATCCTCACATTAGGACACTCCTAAAGAGCACCATCTTTACTTTCAAAAGCATAAATTAGCTAGAGAGGGGGTTATTAGTGGTTTTGGAGGTGTTGATATGCATACTTTATTTGGTAAACTGGAGATTTAAGGATGGTCATACCTATTTCTTTAGGGTGACCTTTAGAGTAAGTTTCCAAAACTGGAAGTTTATGAATTCTATAATAATGGGGTAGCTATTGGTGAGATGTTTTCTACCATTTTTCGAGGGGTTACTATGAACCTTTATGTTGCAGACATTACTAGAATTTTGCATATCCCTTCTGGAGGGTGGGGTCAATTTGTCAAGGGCACTTGGCCACGTCTTGATAATCTTGCCTCTACTCTTGACATTTGTCGTAAGTTCTTTGGAAATCCTCACCTGATCAATCATAGAAGAGTTCTTAAGAGGGAGATGTCTCCACTTCACCAACTTTATTTTGATGTAGTGCATAAGATGATCAGCCCTAGGAAGGAAAGGACTGTGCCTAGTATTCTTGACCTTACTCTCATGGAACTGTTGGACACTGAAGTGAAAATTGATTTTTCTGGACTCATATTAGAGCATATGCAAAGGATTCTCCTCAAGGAAGTGAACAGACATACCCCCCTTACGAATTCTGTCTCACTCCTATATTTGAGGATTTTGGGGTGTCTGTCCGAGTGTAGTCTTCACAGACTACCAAGGATATCATAGGGAGTGTGAACCATATGATGTTACCTGTTTTTATTAAAAGTGTAGATAACCTGATGAAGAGGTTAAGAAATACAGTGGCAACAAAGTATGCAGTAGTAGAGATAGCTCAGGCTGCACTGGAGGCTGCTCATGAGGATGAGAATATATTTCTTCAAGCCTAAATTGCCTCACTTACAGCCTCTTGGAACATGAAAGAGCTGAGAATGTTATTTTTACTAGGAAATTGACCTCCCTTATTCCCTCCTCTTTCTCTACTTAGCTCCTTCTTAGTGCCTTAGAAATATTTTTCTTGTTTTTCTTGGTCCCTGTTGTTTCTGTTTTTTGCTATTTCTGGGTAATGATAATTGTATCTTGTTTTATGAATGAAATAAACCTCTTTGCTTATTAAGATCTGCTTCTTTGTTTTCATAATGCATAGTTGTTCTCTTGCTCTGAGTCTTGATTGTTTTAGTGATAGCCCAGTGGCCATGGATTATTAAACATTTTTCACTTATTGGGCCAACTTTTCGATGATGTCTAATGGGGGGAGAATAGATTATACAATGCTTATAACTTAACTGACTAACCTATTTCTTTTAGTGTTCTCTTATTTAAAATATTTTTTAAGTATGTCAGGATCTTATGTTGGATGCTATGCTGCTAAGTTTGTCATCATCAAAAAGGGTAAATTGTTAGGGAATGTGAAGTTTTGATAAAGGACATGTGAATGAAAAATGTTTTGCAAGCTATTCCATACAAGTGATGAAGAAGAAGTTAATGGTTGAAGTGATGCAATGCTGACAATGCAATAAGACAAAAGTTGTTAAGCAAGGAAGCTCACAGTTGTTTCAAATACTATGATTAAGGAGAATATAAATGCAGTATCTAGAAGTTGAGTTGATCAAGGAGTTCTACCATACTAAGGGATAAAGTAGAAGAATCCTATTCAATCAAGGAGAGAGAGGCGACAACAATAAAGGAGTGACAATACTTGGGAGTCCTATTAAAGATTGAAACGTACATCAACTAAAGGAATCAATCAGGAGTTGGATTAAATACAACAAACATTCAAGTGTTTCACTAATGCATGAAAAAGATAATCAACAATCAACAAATTAGTTCTACAACATGAATGAGCTATTAGAACAACCTAGTTCTTTACACAGAATTATAGAATTTGTGTAATAGGTTGGTCGTTGAGTCATGTTGAGTTCTCATCTCTAGTCTTAGTGAAGTATAAACTGAGTTAGGATTAATGTCTTCAAATTGGGGAACTCAAAGACTTGGGAATACTTATCTTGGGAAGATTTGTGTTTTTGTAGAAGTAGGAGTTAGAAGTTTTAATTCCTAATTTACAAGAAGTCTTGTAACTTGTTGGTTGTTGATGCTCAAGAGTAATAGTAAAGTTGGGGTTAAATCCTGTAGAGATACAGGTCGTGGATTTTTGCACCTTTCTTGAGTTGGGTGTTTTCCACGTAAAAATATTATGTTCAAGTTTTACTTCTGTGAACCATGCTAGCTTACTTGTTCCACAGATAGGCAACCAGTAGAGTAAAATATTAAAATCAGTAGGGCACGTACGCTAACAATATTTTTTGTGCAATTGTGCAATATATCAACAAGTTAAATCAGATTACTTCAAAATGAGTAATACAATATTAATTGTCAATTTTGATGTATATTCTACTCACCCTAACTTTAAACAATTCAATAAACTGTTTGTTTCATTAATCATCAGACAAGTGTTGCATAGCATCCATGTGAATTTGTGCAAACTCTGTACAAATTTGAGGTGAATTTCATATGTCAGCTAAAAACTAAAATAATCCTAAACAAAATGAAGAATGAAAAATCCAAAAGAAAAATGTACATACTCTAGAAATGGTAGAACTTCTTCACAATTCTTCTGTATGTATATATCTGCCGGATCCAACTCATTTGCTTCAAGATCATCATATTTTCTAGCTCTCAAAGTTTTATCAGATTTGTAAAATAGTGGTAAATGTCCATCAGATTCTTTTAATCCAGCATCATAATTTCATTCTTGCTGATTAGACTTTGTATCAAATCTATGAAAATGCCTCAAACATAAAGTCATACATTTATTTGCAAGATAGTCCTTAACATTAAAACCTTTTGGACAAGCCCTATTACTTATGAGACACTTTAAGAAATATAACCATCACTCTATTATATAAAACCACTGATACGGAACCTTTCCAGCAAGCATAGCTTCATTTGATAAATAAACTGGCAAGGGCACCATGACATCAAAAAGGTAGGAGGGAAGCCTTTTTCTAGCTGGCAAAGAGTTATACGAATTTGAGCATCTATTTGGTTCAATTCATCCATCCTTAATGCATTAGATATGTACATATGAAAATAGTTATAACTCAATAAGTGGTTCACACCTCTTTGGAAAACATACCGCATAGTGCAAGTGGGAGTAGATCTAATAAAATTACATGACAATCATGACTCTTTAAGCCATAAATCTTGTGATCTTTCCAGATCACAAATTGAGTTCCATTTGATGAAAATACATATGGGGCCTTCAAATTTTTAAAGAAAAGGTAGAAGTTGTACTTTTCTTCAATAGATAATGTGTAACACGCAGTTGGAAGTTCATATTTTTCTCCTTTTCTGATGGGGGTGCAATTTTGGCCTATTGTTCATTTCTTGTAAATCAAATCGTGTTTTAATGGTATCTTTGGTCTTTCCAGCAACATTCATCATCATTACATAAACGTTGTCAATTATGTTTTTCTAATTATGCATAAAATCTAAGTTTTGTTTCAACAGAAGAAATTTAAAATATGGAAGTTTAAGAAAATAGTCTTCTTGTTCCAGTTGTCCTAACAATCATCATGAGATATCTCGATCCTTTTTTTTTGGATCATTCGTGAAATTTATCCCTTGAAGGTCTTGCACATGACCAAGTATCTCGATGCCAGAACACATTTTTTGTGGATGTCTTTTCTCTTTTGTGCAATCAAATGACTCATTATCATTCCTTCAGTTGTTATTAAGAGGAAGATAATGATGGTGGCTCATAAAGCATTATTTCATACCATAAGAAAATTGAGGAAGTGTCTTAGTTGCACCATAGGTATGCCAATCTCCCTTTCGTACTTCATCCAGACAAATTTCCATATGCAAAATCAGTAAATATGGGGATTAAGTCTTGAGATGCTGCCAAGACCCGCACATCTAGAAAAGTATCATACATATTATACTCATCCCCTGATTTCAGCATTTCCTCATCCTTGACGCAAGACAAGTGATTTGCAACCTGAATCCTAGTGCCTTTATGGTCTTTCACCTCAAATTCAAATTCTACAACAAGAGTACCAAATAATCAACCACATCTTCGTATCCTTTTTTGTCATTAGATACCTCAATGTTGCATGATAAGTATGAACAATGACTTTGGTACTTATGAAGTACGAACGGAATTTCTCAAAAGTAAAAAACCACCTTGAGTAACTTCTGATCAATTACTATATAATTATTTTAAGCAGGGTTTAATGCTTTGTTGGCATAGTATATTGCATGAAGGATCTTCTCACATCGTTAGCCTAGGACAGCTCCCAAAGACACACCTATAGTATCACACATCACCTCAAAAGGAAAGTACCAGTTTGGAGGCACAATAATTAGACCCGAGATCAACCGCTCCTTAAGGTAGACAAAGTCCTTGAGACGTGTTATCAAACACAAAGTATTTCCTGATTCTCCAATAGAATCCAACATAAGCCAAGAAGCTTCGGATACCCTTAACTTAAACAAGAGAAGGAAATTTTTCAGTCACCTTTATATTCTCCATATCAACATCAATACACTTTTTTTAGATAGTATGTATGAGAACAATGACATATTTACCATTAAGTTGGTACTTTCCCAATATAAGAAAGTGTTTCAATTCTCGCATCTGTAAAGTGCATTGGTTAAATAGGACACACAATAATTAGAATAGTTTCTAGTAACTGAAAATTTATCTATAAATACCACTATAGAGCCCTCCAGTATATCAAAAAATATCAACATCATACAAAGATGAAAGTTGGTAGGAGCATTACATAGTACGGATATCATCCTCTTGAACACAAAAGTACCATATGGGTTAGTAAAATGTATTCATATTTTGATCTTCCGGGGAAATAGAAATATAATTGTACCATAAAAATACCCATCAAGAAAATAGTACCAACCCCTGCCTGTAAGTCTGTCTAGCATCTGATCCATAAGCAGCATGGGAAAATGGTCCTTTTGCATCCAAGTGTTCAACATTATGTAGTCCATGCGTACTCTTCATCCAGTAACTGATATTATGGGCACTAACTAATTCTTCTTATTTGAGACAATAGAGATTCCACCCCTCTTAGGTAAACATTAAATTGAGCTCACCCATTTGCTGTCGACAATAGGGTAAACCACTCCTATAGCTAAAAACTTTATGATCTCTTTCTTAACTACCTCCTGTATAGGTGGGTTCAAACTATGTTGGTGTTCAATGCCGAGAACATAATCCAATTCAAGCTAAATTTTATGAGTACAAATCCTGGGTAAAATCCCTACAATATCTGCAATAGTCTATTCGATGATCCTTTTGAATCACTGTAATACTGAGATCAATGCCTCAACCTGTGTATCCAATAGGTCAAAAATAATAATGGTTGGCATTCAGCGCCCAAAAAAGCATAACTTAAGTGACATGGGAGGGCCTTCAATTCTAAGATCAGCGGCTCCTCAATAGATGGATAAGAAGGTAGAGTCCCTGTATTGTTTTAGTAAAGATCTAACTTCTTTGTAGCTTAAGAATAAAAACCTCTACCATAGAGTGCACTCACCATCTTATCATATTCCTCGATACCATCACTATCAAAGTTCATGATAACCACTGCTGGTGCCTCAACCCCAAGTCTTTCTTTAATAGGCGCAGTTAATGCTTCATCATCAATAATGTCTATCATAGACACCACCCGCATATCCTACGACTACCGCATCAACTAACAGATATTAAAAGTCACTTATTCTTTATTGATTCATTACGTCATCTACCCTATCTCTATATCAACCAATGCCTTAGCACTAGCTAGGAAGGGCCTTCCCTAGATAATAGGGACTTTAAAGTCCATCTCACAGTGAAGGATCAAAAAATAAGATGCAAATATAAAATATGCCATATTCACCAACACAATACTTAATATACAAAATGGTTTCTTTACAGCATGTTCAGCCATCAACAACCTCATAAATCTTAATTTAGAAGCCCCTAGTCCCATCTACTTGTTCACACCAACAACATCAGATTAATACTTACTCCTAAATCATATAATGCTCAAGAGAAATTTATGGACCCAATAGTACAAGGAATATTAAATACTTCATTGACCTCTTTCTTCTCTACCAATGATCAAGCAGCAATGACACTACAATGGTGCATATTATATAAAGTATCAAAACTAACCATTAATTTTCTAGTAACTAAATTATTCAAGAACTTTGCATAGCCATGCATTTTATCTTATGCTTCAAAAAAGAAATATTAACAAATAATTCCTTCAACATCGACATAAGATACTTCCCCTCCACTTTCTTTTTCTTCAATATTTGAGAAAAAAGTAGGGGAGGTCATAGAATGGTCTTCAGTATAGGATCAACTTCCTTCCCCTTTCCTTTATTCTTCTCCACTAGCTTATCAACACCTATTGATTTTTGTGATGACTCACAACAACTCACAAATTTTTTAGGTTCCACTTTGGGTGTGTCATCAATATTAACAATAACATCTTGAGCCTCATCAACGATAAGAACAGGAAGATTAATGGTAGCCTTACCACTCTAAGTGGTGATGGAAAAATAGTGACTATAATTCTTCATATTCTACATAATATTAGTCCAATGGGTGCCCGACTGATGCTGATTCAATGTAGCTGTATTTGATCAAATTGCTACCCAAGACAGTAGCATGCGACTCCACTTTTTAGCCTAAACCTAAAATATCTGCCTTAATGTCCTTAAGTCAATGCTCGGATTATCTGAACCCTTAACCATCGTAAGAATCAACACCACCATCCTAGAATCAGTATCACAATTCCTGAGAGTAACATATACCTCACTGTTCTCCTTAAAATCATCCTTTTGTCTATAGTAACCATCTCTTTCTCGACTCTAATCCCTATATCTATCCGCATAATAATTCTGACCTTAATTCCCTTGACTTGAGTTCTAAGTGTCTTGAGTAGATTCTTGGCCCTTGGCTTAGAATCCTAACTCTCTATCTAAATTATTTGCCTCTTCATCAACATAAGAATCATTTGACCTAGGATCTTTATCTTGTGCGCCCACAGAATTAACATTTCTTATTCTTAAATTTTTTAGTAATCAAATATTCATCCTCAACTACACAACTTCTTGAGCTACTATGTCATCTACAATTCTCTACTCACTGGAAGCCTTAATAATATAAGTACCAACTCCTCTTTCTACCTCCCAAGTATGCCACCCTCGCTTAGTAAGAGAGACCTAATCAAAGATTTTTTATGCTATCTCCCAACATAGTCTTATAAAAGCTCCACCAATAATAGAATCTGCAACAACATTGGCATTGACATTTAGGGCTCAATAGAATATTTCAAGCAAAATTTTCCCCAAAATTCTACTATTAGAAAATATCATTAACTTCTTCTTAAACCTCATCCATGCCTCATACATTGGTCAGAATTCAATTTCCTATAATTATATGACTTATTCATAAACATTACATTCTAGAAGTTAGGAAGAATCATTCCAAGAATTATTTTTCACAACTTGCTCAAATTTGTAATGGATCCATGAGCTAGTTTTCCTAACCATAATATTGCTTCACCAGTTAGAGAGAATGGGAATAACCCAAGTGTCAAAGATTATTGACTCAGCCTTTGTATATAATAAGATAAAGATGTGCATGTTTGCACCCTTATACGGTAGACCGACAAACACACCCTTCCGAATAAGCAGCTGAACCACAACCCTTGTGATATCAAGATTTACCCCTGGCCCAACTTTGGAGGAATGATAACTACTTTCACGATAGGCTCAACATACCCTATGTTGTTTTGTAAATAATCATAAGCCTAAAAGTACTAAAAATATGAGACTACTAGAGCTCTATCTCTTCGACCTTTGTCAATTTCTACTCGACACTGTACTTTGTGTCTCTGTCTCTTCTCAATGATTTACTTACTATCTTTGTCTCTCCTATTGATATGCACGATGGGTAGCATCATTGTCCCTCCTAAAATTTTCTTCTATGATATACTATGGTTTCATAGAACTTTAAACATTTAAAATTATAAAAATATGTATTTAATTAGGCTATTTTTGTTGATATATTGTATTTTGTGTTAGTTTTGCCGGAAACAAGGTTTTGGGAGCTAAACTATGGTAAAAAATTTAGAATTAAAGTTTTGGACCTCCTATGTGGGCACTAACACATAGGTACTACATACGTGGCATATGTTCCAGGATAAGTGTCAGGATGATGAGATTAAGAGATTCAAAAGCATCAATTTTATGCCCTGGTTTCTATCATAGTAACCTATAGTCCATAGGCTCCGGATGAAGTTCATAAAGTTCCAGTAGGAGTTTTGGAAGCCTTGCACCTACGTGGGACACCTACGATTTGTAAGTGTCTCCATAGGTGGTCACCGACTACAATTTTCTTCTTTTGTTTTGTATAGGATTCCTAGTGTTTCCATGTATTCTATAAAAAACTTTTTTTATGTTTTTTAGTTATTAGATACACTCATATTATTCACGAATATATATTTAGATTTCAAAATTTGATTTTGATGTTGGGATGGTTTTCAAGGATAGTGATATTTAATTTAAGCTTTTAGTTATGAATTCCATAGATTATTTCACAACTATAGGAAACAAATTTCCTATTCTAGGGTTCTGGAAACCTGGCAGATTAAAAAAGTAGGTAAAGTGTGAGATTAGGCTAGATGATTGTTGATATATGTATTTTGATCTTCCTCAAATTAATTGCTTTCTTAGATACTGCAAAAGCTATGGACTTTCCTATATTTACGATTATCCTTATAAGTTAGTTAAATATTGGCAAAAGATGATTACAACAATAAGTCGAGGCTATCAACCCTCGTCTAATGGCTTGATAAGTCCAGTTTTCCTCTTTTATTTTTTGATAGGTTTCCTATGCTTTCCATGTATTCTATAAATATCCTTTTTGATGCTTTTTAGTTAGTTGACACACTTATACAATTCAAAAAAATATATTTTGATTTGGAGATTTGTTTTTGATCTTGGGATTATGTTCTTGAATTTTGGTTTATTATTCAATATGAGACTTTGGGATTTCTTCCTAAATTATTGTGATATTGATTCTATGCTTTGAATTATGAATTCAATGAATTGTTTCACAACTATGAGCAACTAATTACCTTAGCTAGGGTTGTGGGAACTTCGGTAGATTAACTAAGTTGGGGAAGTGTGAGATTGGATTAAATCATTATTGATGTATGTATTGTGATATTATTTGTATTTATTGATTCCTTAGCTATTGCAAAAGCTAAGGACATTCCTATATTCATGATCATTCTCACAAGGGAGTTCAAGATTGGGGAAAGAAGATTACAACATCGATTCGAGGCTATTAGCCCTCGTCTAATAACTTGACACCCACAAGCTGATAGTTAAACTGGGGTAAAAGATAAGGGTTAGTAAGAAACTCCCTTAGACTCATAAGGTAAAGGGTAAAATTTGCCAAAGGAATTTAAAAGACGGTTGGTGAGACATAACTTGTCAGATTCTGCATGTGTAGCATTGATATAGTTAGATGAGAATGATAAAGCTACGGAGTTAGAAACCATGGGGAACACAGTTCTACTTTTTTACTATTAAAACAAAATTCCCCCCATTTACTTTTCTGCACTGCCCTGTGATTTCAGAAAGTTTAATAAATAGTCCAACCTATTACCTGTGCATTTGACCCCACCAAGTTGGGTTACTATATTTATCTACAATCGCACTATTCTACATAGAGGTTTAGTTTTAGGCTATATTATTATACTAGTAACCGCGTAGTGGTTTGTGCAGCTGTCTCTTGAACACCATGCGAAGATATAGAGGCAAGTCAACTAGATCATCTCAAAGCCCTTCATTATGAGCTTCGCGATCGAGTTCCAACATCCTATAATTTTTTAGTAGGTTTATTTAAAGATCTGGATTGAGTGGGATTAAGGGATTTCCTTCACTCCTAGTACTGGGCATACACAAGCATACACTGTAAGAAAAATAGAAAAACAAATCCCAACAACCTCAAAAACTTTAATCAATCAATCTGTAAATATATTCTCCAGTAATGATGCCAAAATTTAATGTCGACCAAAACTACACCTTCATTAAGTATAATATGGTTGATATCAAATATAATGACCGGATATAGGTTGGGGTCGAACCTACAGGCGATCGGACGAATATCTCTCATGATCATGCTGAAGTAACCAAAAAAATGAAGAAAAGTAAATATGGGTAATTTAGAGAACAATATCAATAAGTGACAAAACTTGGTCGCTTTGTTTGAAATCAATCTTAGATGAATACTAGGACTGTGTTCCCCATAGCTTCCTAACTCCATGGACATAATATGCTCAACTGACTATCTTAATCTAACAAGCTATGTATCACCAACCATCTTTTGAACACTTTTAATAAATTTCACTCTTTACCTTGTGAGTCTCTAAGTGTCGCCTTACTAACCCTTATCTTTCATCTCAAATTAACTATCTTCTTTTGGGTGTCAAGTTAATTATATAAGGGTTGGTATCCTCATTTACTATTACAATTTTCCTAATCTCAAACTATTTTGTGATGATGATAACAAATACTAGCAAGTTATTAACTTTTGCAATAGTTAAGAAAGCATACAAATTGAAGAAGATCACAATACTTGAATAAACACCGATTTAGAAGACCCCACATGTACTCTACTTAGTTATTCTGCTAGGGTTCAACAATCCTAGTTAGGTGTTTTAGCATCTCATTTCAACATTGAGATCCATGAAATTCATAAAAGAAAGCATAAGAAGAATCTCACAACAATTTAAGAATAAAATCCTAAAATCATAAATTAATGATGAACTTTCAAATCAAGAACAAAGGATTCTAAGATTGAAAGTCAAATCTTAGAATAAATATATGTTTGTGATTGTAAAGAGTGAGTAAAATAATTCAAAAACATCAAAAGGGTATTTATAATTTACATCAGAACCCTAAAAATTCTAACAAAAATGAAGAATGAAAAGAAGGTCGGTGGCTACATACGGACCCATTTACTGGTCATAAGTGGTACGTACAGGCCCCTCAGTGGGTCATAAGTGAAAAAACTATCCAGAGATGCAGTATCACTACATACAAAGGCACTTACAGGGCGTAAGTAGTACTTACAACCTGTAAATAGCCTCTACATAGCTATCAGGCAATATATCAAACTTCAGCTTCTCGGAGCATTTTCTTCTGATACATACATGGCCAATTATGATAGTGGTAAGTGGAAATTACTTTCCGTATGTGTCCCTTCATCAATGTTTGAACAAAACTGAAGTTTCAGCTTCTCAGAACTTTTCTGCTCTTTTTCTTATGAGACAACTTATGTGGTCATAAACTGCACTTATTTCCCGTAAGTGGTCTCATAAGTCGTGCCTTGCATATTTTTCTATTTTAAGCATCAAAAGTGACATGAACCATGGCACATAAGCTACCATTAAAATAAATTTTGAACTCAAAAGAAGAATCAGTTAGATAGAACAAAAAAATAGGGAGTAAGATCTCTTTTAAGTAGAATAAGGAATTGATTTGTGGCTACAATAGGAATATACCTAGTTCTCCTTACTTGGTTACA
Organism: Capsicum annuum; assembly: GCF_002878395.1. Lineage (NCBI taxonomy): Eukaryota > Viridiplantae > Streptophyta > Magnoliopsida > Solanales > Solanaceae > Capsicum > Capsicum annuum. The sequence continues at coordinate 2,351,620 of NW_025896087.1, read as the reverse complement.
AAACGGGAAGATAAATAAGTGTGTTTAAATTAGCTTTTCATGTCCATGCTCAATGATATGGTTGTGACACTGGTTTGAATAGACAATTAGAGGATGACCATTTTAAAATTATAAAATCTACCCCGTAAATAAAAAAATAGATACTCTAACAAGTTGATGATATTGATACTAAAATGATTGTTTGGGAAACCATAATTCTATTTCGATTGATCCATTAATTGTGCATGAATCTGCTCTTCTCTTGTTTAATTTTTCATTACTGGATTTCTTTGTATTAGTTTTACTTTAGTTAATTCATAAATTCATCTTTTGGGCTTTACTTTTACTTCTTGAATTAATAAAAAGGATAATCTTAATATAGTAACATAGTTAATTGAAAAGTCCCTGTGGGGTTTCCATCTAGCTCAGAAGGGCCACGTTATTACTTGTAAGATTGAATACACTTGTATGTGCATTTGGTGGCAACACATGTAGTCTTGGGAATATCAGTTTCCCTAACCTTTTACTGATGGTAACCCAAACAATGATCTATCTTGGAGAAACATTTAGCACCCTGAAGGTGATAAAAAAAGGTCATCAATTTTGGGAAGAGGTCACTTATTTTGTAATGCAACCTTATTCAACAAGATATAATCTATGCACAAATGAAGGGACCCATCTTTGTTACACACAAAAAGTATAGGATCATTCCAAGGAAAGAAACTAGGAAGCATAAAACCTTTATCATGGTGATCTTTTAACTTCCCTTTTATTTACTTCATCTCCACAGGAACCATTCTATATAGTACAATGGAAATTGGACAAGTATCGTGCAAAAGATGAATCCCAAAATCTGTTTTCCTTTTCGAAGGAATTTCAAGAAGATCCTTTAGAAAAGACTTTAGAGAACTCATTAACTATAGAGACAGACCGGACTGAGTTACTTTCAGCACTAGAATCCTCAATCTAAAATAAATAGTACGCAAAATCATTTTTTGAGATGTAAGATAAGAGATGAATCATCTCTTTTGTACTACATGACTAATCTACCACTGAAGGACCTATTTATTTGGAAAATGGAAGGTGACTTTTCTAGTCAAAGAATCCATAAAATCATAAAAAGAGTAGAGCTAGTCCATCCCAAAGAAAAACATCAAATCTACCTTATCACGCTTTACCAAATCCACCATATTATCTCGATTAAAAATAATCATAAATAATTACCATAGACCCTTCTAGCGATGATGGACTCACTAATGGAGATTGAAACTAAGAAGGGTTCGTGGATATTTTCAAGCTCAAAACAAAGGTTCAAAGAAACATAAGGGAAGACATAAGATAAAGTTGAACCAACATCAAATAGCACATACACAACATGGGAGAAAATTTGTAATGAACCCATGACAACATCTAGTGAGGCCTCAGAATCCTGATAAGTGGACAATGCATACAAGTGGTTATAGACCCTTTTTATCCCTAAAGTAGCACTCATTACAGTTGGGGCTGAAGATATAGTAGTTAGGGCCTTCTTACCCACAGGTGCACCCCATTCATGGGGGCAATTCCGCTGTATATGACCCAGGCTATCCACAACTAAATGACAAACTATTTTTGCAAACTACAAGACCCATGGTGAATCTTTCCACAAGTGCGGCAAGGAGCGTAAGGTGAAGCTGACTAAGCTTCACTTAAATGAAACTAAGTAACCTATATTCAAGGACCATTATTGGTTAGAAGTGCTAATCGTTCATAGTCTTAGGTTCTGATTCATTAAAGGACGACTGAGCATTCCCCCAAAATTTTCTTGCTAAAGGACTACTTTCCACTCTTATTACTTTATTAGTAAGTGACATCCTAATCTACAGGTGTATCCCATTTACTCTGATGCTCCCCGGATTCTACTCTCTTTTTTTCTCATCCTCCACTTGCTGAGCTTGAACCACTAGTCTTGATATGTCCTAATAATTTGTTCAACATTTACCCCTTAAACTTTAGTTTTGCATCAGAAGATACAACTGACACAAGCTTTCAAATTTTTTTGCTTATCGTAGACGCCAACTTTGGACAATAGCTATATAACTAAGTAAACTTCATATCATACTTCACAACACTCATATTTTTGTTCTTTAGGTTCGCAAATTCCTCATCCTTAACCTTCCTTAACTCCTAAGAAAATAAATGATCAATAAAATTCTTAGAAAATTCTTTCCACAAAAGAGGTTCAGTATTCTCACCCCTAATCATTTCCCACTCATTATATCACTAGTAATCTACCCCTTGAAACTAATAGACTACAAATTTAACTCTCTCAGTATCACTGAAATGTATAACTATGAAAATCTTCTCCATTTTATCAATAAAATCTTGGGGATCTTAACTATGGATCTTGTGAATATTGGTGGGTTTAGCTGTATAAAATGACCAATATGTTTTACATCCCAAGAAATAATAGTTGTATTGTAATACCCCGAGAATTTCAACTAATAGTAGAACCTGTTTCAAGATCGTTAGAAATAAAGTTTGTGATTTGGTAGCTACATGATCTAGCTTGATGAGTATTAGGGACTCAAAAGTGTCCTAGCTATTAGAAGAATCAAGACATTCCTTGCCGATTGAATTCTTGAGATAGATATTGGTATAGTCAACAAAAAATGAGCATATCTCTCATTATACTATTAATTTCTAATCTCATGACCCATAAATAGATAGATAATAGAGTTAGATTTCCAACGATACCAATTTTGTCTAAATTCGATGCCAGAATAAAAAGTTATGCCCATTTTACTCCAGTATGTTAGCCTAGAAAACTGACTGACAACATTTTGTGATAAGTTGTCACAAATATGATGACTTATCACCAATGTCATCAGCCTTAGGCAGATGTCCACCCCCAGTGATGATATTTTGTGATAATTTTTCACAAGTGTGATGACTTATTACCAATTTCATCAGCCTTAGGCAGATTTCCACCCCTAGTGATGACATTTTGTGATAAGTTGTCACAAGTGTGACGACTTATCACCAATGTCGTCAACCTTAGGTAGAATCCAGGCCCCAGTGACAATATTTCTTATCAGTTATCACAAGTGTGATGAGTCATCAGCCTTAGATAGAAATCCATAAATTCCAGCCCCCCGAGTGACGACATTTGTGATGACTTATCACAAGTCTGACGGCCTATCACAAATGTCGTCAGCATTAGATTTTCAGCAATTGGGAAGTGGTTTAGTAAGGGTATTTTGGTCTTTTTCTTGAACTTCCCACGACTTATAACCCTCAGAGAATGTATTTTCTTGTATTTCTTTTTAGTTATACGTCTCAAAATTCTCTACACACCTTCAACTACAAGTTTAGGGTTTCAACATAAAAATACAATTATCTAGAGATTCAACCATGAGAATTCAATAATTCTTGCATATTTGAATTTTCCATTAAGAGTGCTATGAGGGAAACCGAATAGTTCATGAATAACCTTTCAAAATTTTTGAAGTCATCCAAAAGCTCCAAGTTTAAGGTATGTGGTTTTGAACAAGAACACCCTTTTGTTCTTGTGCGCAAAAGTTACATATTTTCGTAAAGTATTTCGTAAATTCATGGAGAATTCCTATCACATTATTATATTGTTAGTTTTTATGAAACTATGTATTACCCAAGCTTTGAGTAGTAATATTATTATGCTTATTAATGGTTTAAATTGTTAATTTATGGTTTAAATTTCATAATTCAACGTCTATATCATGTTTTGAGAATTTCAAGTCCTATTGTTGTGAATTGAACCTTATGGTTAAAGCATGAGTTTGAGAATGAGATGTTAGTAATTTTTAAAGAATATCAAGAAGTGAGTTTCGATTGTAAGTTAAGAGAGAAATCCACATTCTTGAGTTTGAAGTAAAGGGGATGCATTTTGGCTCCCATTATATATATATATATATTGTTGAATTGTTTTAAGGTAGATTTTCTAAAGTTCTGAGCTAAGTAAGGCAATAGTATTTAGCACCGAGTTGGTCTTGATTCTGAGGTATCATGCCCCAAAACTACGTGCCCCCGTAGGTTCTTGATATACCCTAAGTAGGTTAAGATAGTGATCACTAAAGTTAAGGTTTTATCCAATAGCCAGGATAGAATAGCTCTCCCTAACGTGGGTAAGAGTTTGGACTCCATGTAGCTCACATGGTTTATGTCGGTTAAGAGAAACTCCCTAAGTTCCCAAAGTTCTCTAAGTTCTAAAGTCTTCCAAGTTTCAAAGAGTTTTAGTCTTAAAGTTACAATGTTTTTAAAGTATAAGTGTTTTGAAAGCTATGGCCCTAATAGTTTCAGGTGTCATGATAATTTGAGGTTTTAAGTAAAAGTATGATGATTTATGAGTATTGTGGCATATATTTATTTCAAGCTTTGTGAGTATGTTTTACACCATGTAGGTTTTCTATAAAAGCTTATGATATTGATTATTTTAATTGCAGACTCCCCTATATGCTCAATACATTCCCAAAGTACTGACCCACGTATTTTGTCTGTGTACCATATATTCTTATAATGTAGGTTCAGGTGCTTAGTCTCAGCCTCACCAGTGATCCATTCAGGCACTCCTATCTACATATCAGCCGTAGTGGTCCTTATGTTTCGGGAAACAATTATTCTCATACTTCTAATTTTGTTTAGTAGCTATTATTGTCAGTTGAGTATGATTTAGTTAGGGACCTATCCCAGTGGCTCTCTAGTTTGGAGTAGTAGAGATTTGTCAGACTAGTCATCAGATTATCAGCACTTTGAGATTTTCTTTGAGTTGTAGTTTGTTTAGACCAAGTATTTCATTCATATTTCTCATTTTATGATGTCACAATATTGAGTTCATGCATTTTATCTCTAAGTAAGATAATATATGAAGTAGAAGGCTCAAAGGGTTATATTGAGGCTTCTTGTAGACTTAAGCACCCTGTGACGTTTCGTGACCTAGTTGCGGGGTGTTACATGTATCACTATTAATTGACTAGTGGAACTCAGATTACATAATCTATGAAGTATATGGATGATTTTACTAAACTCAACATTAGAAACCTCGCGCCCTAAATTGATTGGGTGTGAGTGCTACTTGTCCTAGTAGCCAAAAAAATACTAGTTGGAGACTGTGGAACCTCAGTAGGACCTACTAGACAAGACATATAGATTCCGTTTTGAGTTTTAATCCCATGAGTAGGATGAACCTCTTTAGAATTTGTATCTATAGGTAGGGAGGTTCTAGCTAAAGTACTTTGGTTGTTAGTCCTACTTTGAAGAATGGTCTAAAACGTGGGATGAATTAAGATTTAGAAGAAGTTTCTTAGAACTAGACATCTAGAACAAACTAAGACATGAAGAGAGACAAACATTCCTAAATATCTTATAGCCTCTCTCTTATAAATGTGGCGCTCTACATACCCATGAAAAGGACTTTACTAAACAGGGCTTTTGATATAACCTAGGGCCTTGAACAAATATCGCATACCAAGTACTTTTTGACTCGATCCTAGCCCTTAGATGTAACAGATATCCTATACCAATGACGGCTCTAGAAGAAAACCTAGAATTTAAACATATGCATAATGATAAAAAAAAAGTTCATTAAAAGGCCCATACATATGAGGTTCAACTTAAATAAGAACTGAAAAACCAAGTTTGGAAGTAGCACATAAAAACATTTAGCTACACCAATCTACGAAGCCTCTAACATTATGAATGAAAAGTGCTACGCTAGAACAAGGCCAAGTTATACCATAATGATTAAAAAAATTAGATGATCAAAGTCTATTGGAATAAACGATATGGCTTCTGAGAGATGGATGGCTCACTACTTGCTAGTTCCTGGCAAATGGACCTAAAGTTGAGTAGAACAACAAGAAAATACTTTAGAATCTACATCACAAAAAATATTTCATATGGGAACACTCGGTATGAAAAGTACTGGTATGCAACCTAGGGAAGGGTAAAGGCATTTTTATAAAGTAAGCCATTCAATTCATAATATGTAATAGACCCCATTTTGGGCTAGAATTTGAAACGACATTCCTACGTGTAATGACCCAAACCCAATGATTTATATTTAAATATAAGAGTGAGGATTAATAATATAGTATGGGAATATCTTTTAAGAATAATTGCAGCACAAAATCTCCTAACTCAATGTTGAGTTGAGAACTTTTCTCTTGATTGAGTTTATGTGGATGGTTCTACTTGGGTCAAATTTCAATGACCATTACTCCTATAGTATAATGAGTTACATTGTCCTACTATATACCAAATAAAAGATCTTCGATTCTAATTTATGATACATGTAATTTCATCTCAATCTAATATTGGAGGAGAAAGTTATACTTAT
>NW_025896087.1:2024361-2031044 GCF_002878395.1 Capsicum annuum | reverse complement strand
TCATTTGATTCATCTATTTCACTATCTATTTCATTATCTGTTTCGTTTTCTGAAATTTCATATATACTATCCTCACTTTCTAATTCATAATCTATATAATCTATCTGCATATATTCTGTATTATCTATTTTTATTTCTGATATTTGTTTATTCTTTGGATTTTTAGGTAATTTACAATCTCTAGCTAAATGTCCTAACTTTCCACAATTATAACAAGTACATTCTTTTATAGATTTCTTCTTTCTATATGGTCTTTTGTATTTATAATTTTTTACATAATATCTTTTTCTTGGTTTCTTATATTTATATTTTGATTTTTTATATTTTTTATATTTCTTATGTCGTTTTCTTTTCTTATAATATCTTTCTTCACATTCAAATTGGGGTGCTATTTTATTTTTGCAACATGCTAAATTTCTTATTAATGTTTTTTCCATTTTTAATTCTTCTCTATATTTTTCACATAAGTTTCTATACCATTGTTGTAAAAAATTTATTCTTGCTCCTAACGTATCTACTATTTTTGCTTCTTCCCAACTTTTTATTATTTTTGAATTAAATGGCTTGGGTAATTTAGTAAAATATAATTTTCTTATCTCTTTACTTTCTTCTATACTATATGCTCCTTTATAATAATATTCTTTAAATGCGCAAGTATATTCATCTGTATAACACATATTACATATTGCTAATTTTAACATTAAATTTCTATTTATATCTCTTTCTTCATCTTGTTCTTCTTCCATTGTTGTCGTACTACCAAATTCATCTTTTATAGCTGTTTCATATTTTTTTAATAATTCTATAGGGGTTAGTTTAGTTGTTGTTGATGATGTTCCTTCCATAGGTTTATTAGTTCTTAATACTTTTTTGCTATTTTCAGTTAAATTTGAAAACCATAGTTTTACTGATCCTATTAGTGTTCTTTCTATATATTCTGGTGCATCTGTTATATTTATATTATTATCTAATAATTGTTTTGTCATATATCCTATCCATAATTGTATTGTTTTTTCTGTATCTATTACACAGTCTAGGTCTAAAAAGTTATAATTTTTATTAATTATTTGTTTTGGTATCCATTTGTCATATTCATTATATTTTTTAAACTTATTCTTATAATATATAGGTTTTCTTATTTCTGTTGTTTTAGGTATTATATTTTTCATCTTCTTTTTTATCAAGAGTATTTATTTCTGTGTAGGTACTTTCTAAGTTTTCCTCATTAATTTCTTTTTGTTTTTCATTGATTTCTAAATTTTTTGTATTTGTTAATATTTCTGTATATGTTTCACTATCTTCGGAATCATAATGATCTATCTCTGTCTCTTCAACATCTATATTATTTATTTCTAATTCTTTGTTTTTTATTTCCAATTTTTCCTTAAATTTATTTATCTCGTTTAGTAATTTTTGTTCTCTATCTTTTTCTTCTTTTTCTTTTTGCCTTTGTTCATACAGCTCTTTTAACATTTGTAATTCTTTTTCTAATTCAGCAATCATATTATTTTTAGTTTCTTCTATTTTTCGTATTTCTTCCGTAGTGTGTTGTTTTATTTTTTCTATTTCCTTTTTCTTATCTATCTCTTCATTTTCTTTTTCTATTCTTACCATTGCAGTTAATTTATCTTCTAATTTTAATTCTTCTTTTTCTAACATTAGATATAAATGTTCACCTATTTTCTTATATCTTCTTCCTAGATTAGAAAATACTATTTTTTTTTTATCCTTCGTGATTTTCATATATTTTTTCATCTATTATAAATTCTTCTTTGTTCATTTTATTGTGAATAGTTCATGTTGATATATATATTGTAAACTATCTATTTGTGATTCTAATTTTGATATTTCATCTTTTTGTGTATCTATTGAGTTTTTACTAACTCCGGCAAATATATTGTAATGTAGTCTTTTTATTCTTATTTTTAATTCTTTACGTTTTTCAGAAATAATTTGTTTTAATTCTTTGTATTGTTGTACTTTATTCATTTTAAATTATATTTATAATATCTTGGTGGATATCTAAATCTTATTTTATCATAATTAGGTGGTATGTGTTTCATTCTTCTGGATTTTAAATGGATTATTAATTTTGATTCAATACTAGATATTAATGTAATTAAGTAGGCTAATCTTTATGGGTTTTCTTTTGTTTTATTTAGACTTATATATTCTGAATAATTACTAATTAAAGATTCTTTGATTTTTCTAAAAGTTTTTCTATTTTTAAATGGTCTTCGCATAATTAATTTAATAATTTATAGGTAAATTCTAATAATTCTAACATAAATTCTAATAACTCTAACATATATTCAAATGTATAAAGTAAAGCAACAAGATTAACTAAATATTCTGCAAGTCCAAGATCATGATTAGTTTATAACACGTAAGGGTCAAAATGCTAACTACTATGTACCCCTACGATTATATGAAATAAATTGCAACAAACTACTGAATAAATAGGAAGATTAGTATGAAACTAGATAAAACAAGTGTTCGAATACTCCTAGAGAACAAATCAGCACTATAAAATTTTTAAAGTACTACTTCAGAACTTTGGGAAATGGAAAAAAAATTATGTAAAACCAAGGAGAATGAATGGAAATTGTCTAGGGGATTCAAGGAAATTTGAAAATAACTGAACACAAGCTTATGTGTGAAATAAAAAAAATATCCCTACCATTCCTTTTAATTTTTTCTTTTTGGGGTGTGTTTATATTTCTTTTTAAGTGTTTTTTTGATCTCTCAAGAATAATTTGATCAGTATCTTCCTACTATATTCGCGTTCAAATTACCAAGGTCATTAATTGAGAATTTCTTTTTCAATGTATTTAATTACTAATTTGAAAGTGATAATAAATTAATTAAGGGTATATTGGTGAATATTTCAATTATTTAGAAGTGAAAATTTTACTAAGGAGTGTGTCCGACCCAAAAGAAGCGAACAAAAAGGAATGAAGGGAGTAACTCTTAAAATAAAGAAATACAACAAAAATAACAGTATAAATTAATTAATACAATTTCATAGGAAAATAATCTTTTCTTTTTATAAATATCATCTATTACTATCAAATCTACCTTTTTAAAAAAAAAATCTATAGCCCTAAAAATTTATGTATGGTGGGTCTATGCAGAGTGGGGTGGGATCGGTATTGTAACTTTAGTCATATATATCATGTGATTAGGCGGGAACAACGAGGACACTGCACCGAAAAAATAAGTTATTGAGGAAACTTAGATGTGTCAGTATTTACTTATGATTCAAAATTTATATCACGTGCTTAGGGGAAAAAAGGCAAGAATAATATTAAATTTAGAAAATGCCAACTCATTGATGAAACTTATGTGTGTTAGTAAATTATGATTTGAAGTGTAAATCATGTGTTTAGGCAAAAATTACAAAAAAAAAATGTCATTGACAAAATCTATGTGTGTCAGTAATTAATTATGATTCGAAGTATATAACGTGTGGTTAGAAAAAAATTGAGAAGGATACTAAACATACAAAAAAAAATTATTGATATTTTTTAGTAAATTGATTAGAAGCATATACAATGTGTTTAGGAAAAATAAAAAGAATAATAAATGTATAAAACATTAAATCCTTGAAATCTATGCTTGTCAGTAAATTATGATTAGAAGCATATACCATGTATTTAGAAAAAAATAACATGGTTAGAACCCTCCCTCCCCCGCAAAAAAAAAATAACTTTGTTTGTCACTTAATTATGATCAGTAAAATATACTGTGTTTGAGAAAAATGATAAGTATACTAAATCTACGAAAAATTAAGTAGTCGTTTGGACATGAAAATTATTTATATTTTTTCAAAACTCATTTCACTCTGATGAAAAAAGTGAAAACAAGATGCGTTTGACAAAACACAACTCCAACTTCAACTTCGAAAAATTATGATTTTGATGATCAAACGGGGCCTAAGTCATTAAAACCTATGTTTGCTAGTTAATTATGATAGGTGTATTAAGTGTAAGTAACAATAATATGAATTCTCACATGTTTTCTACTATTGCAGCTTTAGTCACATACATCATGTGTTTAGGAAGAAATGACAAGGATACTAAACCTAAAAAAAGTAAGTCATTCAAATCTATGTTGGTTAGTTAATTATAATAGATGTAAGTAACAACAAATTAGAAGTACAACACAATGTCATGAACCCCACATGACTGGTATAAATCAACTTTAGTCATAAGTAACTTGTTTATGATGTAAGAGGACAAATTTTTTAATCTTAAACATATGGTATTCTTAGCATATTATGACTAACACGAAAATACAACTGTATGTTTAAGAATTCAAGAAAATATTTGAGAATTTAGATTTTCATATTTTGTCATTTAGTAAATACGTTTTTTCCACACCCAACTCGCTTCTTTGTTAATTTCATTTTTCCTTTGGTCCTTATTAATAGTCGGGCTTATTAAATTTAGCTGATTTAAAATTATAGTCAGTTTAGAAAATTATGACATAAACTGATGCTTTTTTTTAAGTTTTACCTTTACTAATAAATGTAGTAAAAAGGAGAAGAATATTAAATTGAAATAAATGAATAAATAAGAATAATTTAATTAAAACTACAGAAAAAAAGAAATGCAAAAGTGAGTAAAAAGAATGAAAATTGTCGATGAATTTGAAAAAAAGTAACTGATCATGAGCTTCAATTGTGAAAGAAAATAACTTTTTTTAATTAAAGATATACAATAGTAGTACAATATAATTAATTAATATGATTTATTAAGATAACTAATTTTTCTTTTTATGAATATCATATGTTACTATCAAATTATATTTTTTAAAGATAAAACTAAACATTAAAGGGGGTGGATCTATGCAAAGGAATGTGGAACATATTTAAAATAGAATCATTTTTTATGCAAGGCGGGGGAGGTGTGGTGGTACGTATACATCAATATCACAACCGACATAGTTGAGCTTAAGTTTGAAAACAATATGAATTCCTACATATGTACTACTGTGACAAATTTAGTCACAATACCATTGTGATCAAGAAAAAAATGATAAGGATAGTAAATGTACAAAACTCTATACTTCTCAGGTAATTGTGTGAGGTGTAAGTAATAATAAAGTACAAGTATAAGACAATATAATTTCATTGCAGAGTTAGTCATAATTAAATTATTTATGATGAAAGAGGATAATTTTTTCCTCTTATATCTTAAACAAGTTAATTTCTACTAAAGTTGGTCAAGACTAGTCGATTCATGATATTGTGTTTTACTTTTAACTTGTTGTTATATATATCTATCATAAATAGCTGACAAACATTGATTTCAATGATTTATTTTTTCTAGGTTTAGTATCTTTATGATTATCTAAACACATAGTATATACTTCTAACCATAATTAACTGACATGCATAGATTTTAAACAACTTATTTTTTGTACGTTTAGCTTTGAATTGTACTAAGTATGTTTTTTGTTGAATAAAAATTAGGATGAAAAGATTGCTTTAATTTATATGTTTTTATTTTTTTAAATAAAGTTTCTTTTGTAACGTCATTTTATCAACCTTATTATAATTTTAATAGAAATATACGATATGCATGTTTGTTTAAGAATGGTAATATTTATCAATACAAAATGTATATGCTAAATTAATCAATTTAATATTAATAGTAAAAAATTAAAAGAAAAAATACATATCAGTTTGTCATATTAAACAATAAATGTGTCTATGAAACTACTAGTTTTGCACTCAATTAAATAAATGATGTAAATATCAGAAGGAATGAAGGGCATTTGTCCATAAAATTTTTGAATTTTTTAAAATTTAATTTCAAGTTGAATTTTGAAATTTGAAAGACAATTAAAAAAAGTTTTCACAAAATTTCAAAAGCAACTCTAATTTATGTTCATACTGAAATACCACTCCAACTTCCATTTACATTTGATTTAAATAGACAAACAAGGCCTAAGAATTTACTGTTTACTAGAATTTTTTACTTTGCTTTGTATGCTTATATATTACCCCATAAGTATTTGTTCTAGAAAAATTTTAGTGATTTTATAGATAAAATTAGCCATTATTTTTTTTTGTTTAGGATTTTATTAAAGGTAATATATCAATGTCGTTTATCTTAACTTACATGCAAGGGAGTTTGTGTTGTCTTTCAATTTACAATAGTAAAGTAGATGATGAAACATTTCTCAATTCAAATGCAGTATGCTTAATTTTGGATTTGAGTAACTTGTTTTGCTATTACTAATAAAAGGAGTAAAGTATAAACACCTTTGCTCTCTCTATAAACTTCAAAATTCATCAATTTCATCAAGTTTAATAGAAGAATTTATTTTGTCCACTATTTTATTGGTCTTGATTGATTATTTTATTCTAACTTCACTTTAAAGCTTGTTTTTTCATTATACGACATATTACTTATCCTATATCACTTTTCATTTCTTGCTTTGTTTATTCTCAGGAAAAGTGATCGAGCATTATATATTAAAATTAGTTCAATGTAAGCTTGTAATTCTCCATTTACTTGTTTCATCTAGTCTTTTTCAATTTTTTTTTGAATATTTTAGTTGGACATAATCCTAGTGTTATGTATTTTGATATGTGTTTTTCCTTAGTTATGTTATTCTCTAGTGTTGAAATAATTACATGTTACATAGAAGTGTTGAAATTGATAGAAAATGGT